>NC_071511.1:103858159-104010659 GCF_027887155.1 Malaclemys terrapin pileata | reverse complement strand
CATTATTAGATTTTTTTCCTAGGATTTTTTATTTGTTCCATGAATTGATTGTGCACAATTTGCTGCTGCAAGAATTCAGTCCTCAATACAGTAACTCCTCACTTAAAGTTGTCCCAGTTAACATTGTTTCGTTGTTATATTGCTGATCAATTAGGGAACATGCTCGTTTAAAGTTACGCAATGCTCCCTTCTAACGTCGTTTGGCAGCCGCCTGCTTTGCTTTGTCCACTGCTTGCAGGAAGAGCAGCCCGTTGCAGCTAGCTGGTGGGGGCTTGGAACAGGGTGGACCGGCAACCCCCCTATCAATCAGCTCCCTGCTCCCCTAAGTTCTCTGTGCAGCAGCTGCCCAGCAGGCCAGCAATTACAGCTGTCCCTCCCCCCACTGCCATGTGCTGCTCCTGCCCTCTGCCTTGGAGCTGCTCCCCGAGACTCCGGCTTGCTGTGCGGGGGGGAGGAGAGGAAGAGGAGGGCTAATGCGAGGGTGTCCCACTTCCCCTGCTCCTGCACCCCGCTTGCCCCATCTTCCATAGAGCAGGAGGGACACATGACAGGGCTCAGGACCGAGGGAGTTTGCTGGCAGCAACTGTGGTCTCAGCAAGCTGATCTAATTAACAAGGCAGTGTACTTAAAGGAGAAATGCTCATCTCTCTCTCTCACACACGGTGTGTGTCTCTGTCTCTGTCTGTGATGCTATCTCCCCTCCCTCCATTCCTGCTGCCTCGTAGAGTGTGAGAGTTAACACTTGAGGGCTCAGCCAATTGCTAGTTCATCATTTAGCAGTAAGGCATTCCCTGGGAAATATCCCACCCGCTGACTCCTCCACCTCAACCAAGTTTCACAATCATCATCACTGTGTACCAGTATTAAATTGTTTGTTTAAAACAACTTATTGTGTGTGTGTGTGTGTATATATATATATATATATATATAAAATCTTTTGTCTGGTGAAAAAAATTTGCCTGGAACCTAACCCCCTCATTTACATTAATTCTTATGGGGAAATTGGATTTGTTTAACATTGTTTCGCTTAAAGTCACATTTTTCAGGAACATAACTACAACGTTAAGTGAGGAGTTACTGTACTGGAAATTCATGCTGTGCTATTTAATTGTAATTGGCCAGATGTGTCAGATGGTTTCTATTCCATGACTGGATGAGTAGGCAAACATTTCTAGGACAAATTTGCAAGTACTTCCCCAAGTGACTTTGCCTTCCATGAGTATTTGTGCCAGTGAATGTTTGCAGATAGTGAACATGAAAGGGATGCTAGCATGACAGATGCAAATTCATTAGAAGATTCAAGCAAATTTCCACTGAAATAGTTTTGCAGTATTTACTCACCCCTGTAAATATGTTGAACAGCATCACTGTTTATACAATAGTACTGATCCTTGGGGACCCAGAATTAACTTCTTTCCACACTGACACTTGTCTGTGCACTCCTCCTCTTTGCTTCCTATGTCAGACCCAAGCTCTAATCCATGACAAGACTTTACTTCCCAGTTTACAAAGTTTTCTTAATACTAATTTCTGAAGCACTTTTGATGAGAAATTATATATTTTTGTTGATGAGTACAGTCATTTTCTTCCATACCTTGTCCCTTCCTTCCTGTCTTTTCTTCTAGAGGAAATACATTCACGTTTTCTGATTCTAATGAATGTATTCTTAATTTCCTAATAAATAAATAAAATTGCCATAGCACATCAGAACTCCTGTAGAGGAGCATCCCACCTCTTGCAGTGGCCAATACCCAGTGCTTCAGCAGAAGACATCCCCTTGTCACTCTCAAAATACCCGTAGCCCATTGTGAAATCCTCTACATAAGGGAGGGGAACTGCCAATTCCTTCCTGCCCTCATAGGTGATCACCCTAGGCTAATTTTTCCTTAGTGGTTTGTCTACATTTATTTCCAGAGTGAAATCACATGTATTATTCCCAGCTAAGGGTTATATACTGCTCTAGATCAACACCCATTTGGAAATATGGCATTTGTGTGTATGAAGTGGGGGTAGAATATGACCCTAAATCTAAAATCCTTTGCTTTTGTATGCTTGAGAATGAACTGTTGTAAGAAACAATTGTTTAGGGGGGAGGGAGGGGTCAAGAAATTCTTCCATCAACCCATGTCCTGAGGTAAATTCCATAAGAATAATAGTTTGTTTTCATGGCTGTGCACTTTGCCCCAAATGTGCATATAAAGGTTAGTTTACCAGCCCACACTTTTCATCTGTTTTATCTAAAATTGAGTTTCTAGTGAATTCTGCCAGCCTGATTAGCAAACCTGAAACTGACAATGACTGGTGTGTTCCAGGAGAAAAATGAAGTCACAGCCATTTAAAATGAAGGGGAAATAATTCAAAAGTTTAAGGATTATACCTTATTCATACTGTGATCTCTCAGCAAAAATGTCTCAGGGATGTGTGTTTATCTTGGTCTGGGCCCACTTTAGCAGTTTTTACCCTTTGGCTTCACCTCAAGCAAAACAATATCAAGTGAGCCAAAAGTGATGATAAACACACACACACACACACACAGAGCTCTGAAGTTATTACTTCCTAAGCAGAGAAAAGGTTTTGCTAACAAAATACTTGGAGTTAGTCTCATTCCCAACAACTTGGAATGACAGGTTTATTGTTAAATAAAACAAATTGCTTCAACCGTCTTAACTAGTTGCTAGAAATGAAAGGATTTTTCACATTTATCTGGCAGTAATAATGAATGAGAAGTATAAGCATGTTACAAAAACTGGGATTTCCCACAAAAACTAAATATAATGACCTAATTTTGCCCTGGGCAGATACATTGGGGGCAATTTCCAGTGTCTTCTGAGGGAATTCCACAAGTACCTGAGAGAAGAATTTTGCCCAAGAGTATTAGATATTAGGTTCTTATCTCTATTATCACTACGCTCTTTTGTGTGCACATGTACAGATTTGTATTAATGTAATAATTTGCTTAAATTCTTCATAACATTTACCTCTTTATGTGGAAGGATTTTTGGCAACCCTAAAGAAAAGGGGGGAAATCATTTAAAGTAGGTACAAGAGAAGTTAATGTTTTGAAAAGCTTAGCTGAATTCTTTACATCCAGGAAAACTGGATATTTTTCCTCCCACACACATTTCCTGTAGTAAATGGACAGAATTTTTTGGCCTCTAGAATTGGAAAAAAGGTACAGGGAACATTCTGATGAAGTAAAAGGAGGAGTAATTTAATTGTCTAACTCCTTCTGTGCTAGAGAATATCAGACAGATGGGGAGGATAAAACAAGGAGCTCAATAATTAATTTTCATGTTCCTCACTAGTGGGACCTCTTTAATCCCTGTTCCTGTGATTATAGAGAAAGGTTGGATTCTGAAGTTTCACTCATTAGCTACGTGTTGTATGAAAATACCTGTATTTTCAAAAGGGATAGTGACAAGAATGAAAAATTTCAGCTATTAAAAATATCCTGGTGTCAGGGACTTTTGTGAAAGAACAAAAACTCTCTGATTCCCTCAGATAAATAATGAAACAGATGGTTGTTGAGAGGTTAAAGGTCAAACCTTCCCTGTTGACTAAAACACAAGGTTGACTTAAAAGATTTTCAGAAGTTATTCAAGATGCAATACATTAGGCTGTGTCTCCTGCCTTTTAATGAAATGGTTTTCCTTAAAAATATTATAAGTAGGCTGTATTCAAATTACTCATATTAAGGGGACTGACACCCTTTCTAACACTAAACTGTGCTTCTGCAAACTGCATATATAATACAGAATATTGGTGAATAATTAAATGATTTTGTCCAGGGATATGGGTTATCCAAGAGGCTAAATATTAAGATTTAATTGATTTACTGAGTTAACTGTTCGCTTTCTGCTTAAATTGGCGGGTGATGAAGTCGTCACTGTGAGCTTCACTGCCTGAAAAAATTATCAATAATGTAATTTATAAAAAGAAAAAACAAACAAACAAGCCGTTTCTTTTAATGTTAAGTTTCTGAATTCATTAGTAGACTCATATCAAAGGACAGGAGGGCATTTTTTAAAGCTGAACAAAGACTAACTAAAGAGGCAGATGTTCTATATTATATGATTCAACACAATTTTAGCACAAATTGTGCAATCACTCAGACACACAAACATTTCAAGGTAATTTTCATAAATCCCTATTGTGACCTAATTTCTTATTAAAGAGAATAAAAGCAGGCTGGCATTACAATTAATCAGTTCTTTGCACTGTAGAGCAAATGCTGAAGTTCAATTCATGATTTTTTACTAAAAATTGAAGAGGGTTACATTTCTTAAACTACTTGAAACAACCTTTGAGGAAAGTTCTAGGTTTATACAAAATGTAATTTAAAGCTTGACAATATTTTAAATATATAAATTATATTTATATAAATCAGTTAAAATCCAGGGACTAAACTTCTCAAGGCTCAAGATGTGACTTTTAAGCCCCAGCCTGTGGTAGAGGGTGGTGGAGGGGTTCTGCATCAGTGACATCACTGTGCCTAAGACAGAATGTGCTCAAGAATGCCAGGTGAGTGTACGCTGTGTTTTTTATAGCTGCACCCTTTAACAGGGTGCTGTGTGCACTCCACAAAACAGTGTGGCTTCCCTGCCCATCGCTGACTTCTTTGTGGAGTTGAGCTCCACGGGTAGCAGCTGACGCTCAGTTCTTGCTTACAAAAGACCACGAAGTCCTTAGGTATCATGACAGTTCCCTCCTCAGATGTGCCCCAAGGATTACACATCCAAAAGGAACAAAGAGGAGAAAAGGCCGCGAGCCTTTTGGCGCCCAGCACTTGCTAATGGCATGGGCCAAGCAAACTGAAGGTGCAGGTTGTATTATCATAAAGGATCATGCAACCTGCACACTGAGGAGCTTGAAAAGGGATTGGGCCTCTCTGTGGTATGATCCTTTCCTGAGCTACTTCTGGGTGGTGTAGACCTGTAACATTCCATACTCAGGGTAGTACCTAATGGTTCAATCTAACCCCAGGAGTTCAAATAGTAGGACTGTGGCTGAGAGGCAAAGGGAAAGCACCCCGTGCCTCTCCCCTATACACCTGCATAGAGCCAGCAACAATGCGGCCCACAGAGATTTGACCTGTGATACAGTTGAAATTGCCATTTTTGGGGTAATTTATAGCAAACCACTGTGTGTGTGCGCGCACATATACCAATACAGAAGTAGGCTCAATTAGATACATGATCTCATTTTCAGGGCCGTTCTGTTATTGCCACCAGCAATATTACAAATGATCATACTTACAGCAGCAGTCACATGAGTGCAATAAGTAAGACAAATAAAATTCACTTGCATTGTAATTTAAAAATGAAACTTCATTTTCCTTTAAAGGAATAAAGAAAACAGACATTCTGCACTGTGTGTATATGGGGAAAGGGAATTCTATGATTTTGCAAAAGAAAAAGACAAGCGATATAGTTCCATAATCTGACCTAATTTTTTTCCAAATAGAAAATGACCTGTTACAACATCCCAGAGAGAATATGAATTAGCCTGGGTCAATAGTAGGTCAAACAGATAGGGTGCTAAAATCCCTTTACTACTTTGTAGTATCTTATGCTAATTCAGTTCCCTTCTCTGTGATAAACAAAGCCAGTTGAACATAGATAACATCGCACAAAGATAGGTCCCAAAGCTACAATTTAATACAAATCTAGTAATTCCACTGTACAACATATCCAGTTCATTTAGAAGTGACGAATACTAAAGAAGGTCTAGGATTGAAATGCCTGCCCCACTCAGCAGATATCTTTATAAGTATTTCAGCAAAGTTCCATTTGGCATATACACCTAATAGGTATGTGAGATAGAAATTCTAACTGCCCTTTAAAATGTCTCTCTAATACAAAGCACACAATCCTAAATACTTACATACTATATTATGAATGTTTAAAACACACAACAATTGGACTGTGCAAAAGATATCCTTTTTAAGTGGCATCTCCTCGTGTGCAAAAACAGGTAATTAATGACTTTAATAAGAATTACAAATTTGTTCAAGGCAGAACCTTTCACAATATTTGAACTAATTCCCAAAGACAAACAGTCTTTTTCATTTTGAAGGATCCTGAAATGCATTACAGCCATATTCACAGAGTGCATGACTGAAATGCAGCCAGCCCTGGGGGCGGAGGTCAACCTCCATCAGCCATACAACAGTGAGGAGACTGGTATTGACCAGGGACATCAGGGCAAATTCCTACTCTTACAGAAGGTGCCAGAGTATACCTAATTTCTTCACAGATATAACAACCCTCAGATGTTCAAATTCTTGTGTGCCATCACTTTGTAATGACCTCTTTCCCAGACTGTCAGTGAATGAATCCTCGACCTTTAGCACCAAAACACTGGCCTCTACCACTTGAGCTAATGGACTAACTGGGCAGCAATAGTAAACTCTTATCTTTTATGTGGACTGGCCACTAGAAGGGGACCCAATATACTCTCCCATCAGGGACAGCTCATCCCAAACATCTGAGATCCACAGGAGTTTATTTGAAGTCAATGGGGAATCTGCAGACCATCACTTTTCTACAACTTCTTCACAACAGTTTGTCAGCAAGTCTAGAGCCTGGGATCTTCAGTACCAAAATACAGGCCTCTACCACTTGAGCTAAAGGAGTTAACTCTTGGTATGTATCAGGGAAAGCAGCTCTTCCTGTGGACTCCAAAAGTAACACTACCACTGTGTGGAACTCACTGGCTTTAATTTCCCTGAAGGTCAGCAAACCATATCTGTGGTTCCAGTTCACAAGTTCTTGCACCTCTACAGTTTTGTGTTGGGTTTCAGATTTAAATGTTCTTGAATCTTCAGGTAGGTATTGCCAATCCACCAACCATCCCACTGCCTGCCAGGGGAGGAGGCTAGCTTCATTCTTAAATGGATATGATGCTGAATACTGAGCTCCTTGGAGTTTGGTTGAAACCAGATATGGGAATGAGGAGGTAGCTCCAGAACAGGGGCAGATAAAAAGCCCTGAAAAGCCACTCAAGTAATCTTCTGAACTTTTAAATATTTTAAATTCCTTTGTGAATATCCACTTTACTGCAGTATGAGGTTCTGTGATAGGATGAGCATGCCCACCACATGGCTGGGGAGGGAAAGGTTTAAAGTTCTCCAGTGAGAGAAATGGGAGTACAGATTCTCCCCCATGAGCTGCCAGGCCTGGAGGACAGATCCTTCAGCTGGCTCATTCAGAGAGTAGAAGTTGACTGAACAGGAGGCTTCTAGTTGGGAGGAGCTGTGCTTCTTCTGATGACCAGGGAAGACTTTGAACCTGTTGTCCTGAAGCCAAATGGACATACATTTTATTTTGTTTTTGCTAATGTCCTGAAAACTGTGATGTTTACTGATGTTATTTTGCTAAGAGGGAATACATTGGTCTTTTCTGGCCAAACAGGCAAGCCAGAGCTATTTTAGGATTTTTTGGGAGGAGGAGTTTGGGGCACAGGCGGGGAGAAGGATGGGAAGAGATGTTCTTGGTTTTGTTTTTTGCTGGTGATGGGTTTTGGTCTTGCAAATTGGGATCCCTTTATTATTTCCCCTCTAGAAAGAGGAAAGAAAGCTGTTTATTTTGAGTCTTCTAAAGAAGGAAGTGCGCTGACTAGGAGGGGAGTCCTGAGAAGGATTTCCCTGTATGAAGGAGAAAATACTTATTATGAGCAGCCCATTTAGTACATAAGTGACTGCTTACTCCCAGATGAGTCTCAGTGACCCTTCTACAGGAACCCTCTGCAAAATATACAGCCTGTCTTGTCCCTCAGACCTGCAATAGCAATCCTGTGAGTCAACATCAGATCAGTCATGTCAGATGCAATGATATTTTTAAATGATTGCATCACTTAGATTAAGATCCATTTTAAGAGTGGCAACATCAATTAGTTTTATGATGTCAGGATTATGGCATGATTAGGAGTGATAGAAGACCTTCTTGCTAAAGGTTTTTCTTGGCATAAGTAAAAAGATTAGAAACCTATTTTAACTTTGATGTTGACAATGAAAACTAATCTTGTTCAGATTTTAGATTAATTAAGTCAAATGCATGTTCACGTTCAGCCTTTCAGAAGGCAGCACGTTTCAGCCAGAGAGAGTATTTACCTACTTTTCTTGGGCCCGGCTTCTATACAGGACCTGAACACCTTACAAATGTATTAAAGTTAAGAAGATTTCTGTATTGCATGCTCTCCTTCGCTCTCTAGTTCCATTCCGTAGGAAGGTTATTGTGTTTGTTTGCTTTGGTTTATTTGTTTGTTGGTGTTATTTAGGTGGGATTTCCAAAGGAAGACTAGGTTGAAGAAATGGTTTTATATTTCATTTTGCAGGTGCTGAGATTTGTAGTCATTCTGATCTCTTCCAGAAGGAAGTTCCTCAGTTATGGGCCAGTTACATAGAAAGTTCTGTCTGCTGTGCTCAGAAGGACAGGATCATCCAGGGTGGGACAGTTCCTCAAGTAATTTGGGTCAGTGCCATGGTGAGCTTTGAAGATAAGGACCAACACCCTTGAACACTTGGTATTCAATAAACAGCCAAAGAAGAAGCCTGGCAGTAGTGTGATGTGCACTTGGTATCTTGTGTTGCTGCATAAGCAGATTGTTGTATCAGAACCAACCGAGGCTTGGTTCCTAGATAAAGGAAAGATTAATGGTTTTATCCTTAGAAACAATCCATTGCAGTATTGAAACCTGGAGTTAACGTGTCACCGTCATCAAATCTGAATTGGGGTGCAGTTGGAAAGAGACATTTTTAGCTATCCTAACTATTTGGCTATCTAGAAGCAATGAGGAGCCTAGGTCAGCTCTGATGTTGTGGACCATCTTAATGATTAGAGGGGCAGATGCCTTCACTGGAAGATGATGTTATAGAGGTGTTTTTCTTTCAGCATCTCCTTCTCCATCTCCTCAGACTCAAACTATATTTAACTGTGTTCTGACAATATACATTTTTAGCACTAAACTCTTGCTGAGACTTTTGTCATGTCTGAAAGGTGTTCCATATTCCTTAGAACTTGTTACTGCTACACAAACTCTTGTTGGTTTTAATGGTTGGGTAGCAGAGGTAGAGCTGAATCTTGAGCATAACCATGGGAATTGCTTAACGATATTGACATATGGTATAAACTTCAGAAAATTAAACAATTTTCAAATAAAAACAAACACCTTTTTCCCCTCTTATTCACCTTGTGTTAAAGAAATGTGACTTTGCAGTTAATGAAGCTTGTGTTTAGGTTGTAGTGCAATAAAAATGAAATCACTGCAGTTCTAGCCAATGTGAGTAACTTGAAAAATTGTATCCACCATATCAGATTCTCACTCTCTTCTTTGTGCTGAGGATATGTACCAAGTCCAACTTTAGAATCTTCTGCAGTAAGTTATAACTGCTGCATAAAATAGCCCTTTTCCAGTACACTGATTTTTTTGGGTGTATGTTACAGTATATATATCCATAGTACATTCATCGTGTTTTATTTAACCAAGAAGCTCCATTGAGCATACATATTTCAGATAAAAAGAAAAAATACGGGTGTACAATTTTTCATGGCTTTTCCAAGTTTTTCTCTTTCTTCTTTCTCTAATGACTTGGCCCATTTTCTGCCCTCTGGTGCAATTCCTGTTTATTTCAGCAAGCTTTAAAAGAGTTGAGGGCATGTTTCTGAGGGCAGATTGTGGCCCACGGTGTACTTATCTCTGAACTCTGGGGAAAAAATTTACTTTGTTCCCCACTCCAACACATACCTCCCCCTTAAAAAAAACAAACTAATCACCTTAAAGTACAAAATTGCTTACACTTTTAATTTTTAAATGTCTTTCTTATCATCCCCACAGAAGCAATGTTGCCAGTCTCTGAGCCAAATGCATACGCACACTGAAGTGGCTGCTGATTATGCTGGAAAATCAAATAGAAAACTCATGGCATTGAAAGAGTGGTTTCAAAGACGACATGAGTTTTTTCTTTAGTTTTTTCTTCTTTAATTCTTCCAGACACAATATATACAACATACTTCCAGGTCAAGCACTGCATAATATCTGTATGAAAGAAGATATTTACCCGATATTTAGAGATAATGAAACATTTCAAAACTGGCTTGGGGCATCTTTATGTGAGATGTGCTTTGTCCTGGCAATTTTGCCAAAGAAATGGCAACAAAAATTGCAGGAGGTTGGTACAAAGCATTCATTTAAACCTGAAATGCTGTCTGTTCTTGAAAAACAAGCCTTTTTGGATTTCCTAGCTTGATACATAAGACTTTAACGAGTCACATCTGGTTCTTCTTCACGTCATGTTACATTATGAATCTTTATGGGCAATTAACTGGTTGGGTATGAAAACACCCACAGTAGTAATGGGTCAATGGGCACATCCAGTTTCAAAATTCAGCTCAATTGTTAAGTCTGTCTCCAAAGGAAAAACATACTATTTAAATTCTGATGAGTTTGACGAGACAGTGTAGGGCATGCAGTAAACTGAAAACTTTCTCTGACACTTTAGAATTAATTTCTGGGAATTAGTGGCTGGTGTTCTTCCTTTCCCATCTTGTACTTTAAGGAAACCTCAAAAACAAAACAAAGGCTTCCATGCAATTCAATTTATAGTGGTCACAAAAATAATTCTTTGAAATGATCAGTTCACATGAGTCCCTGTTTGTTGCAGATCTTTGTTTAGTGGGTTTAACCCTGCAACTTCTATTGACTTTAATGGGAGTCACCCAGTCAAAATCTCTCACCCCACTTTGAAAATGTCAGGATGAGAGTCACTGTACAGGATTGTTTCATTTTTTATTTCATGTGTTCATAGGTGCTGGAACTAGGTGTGCTGGGGGTACTGTCACGAAATAGTAATAACAACCCACAACAATTCACGGTGTCTGCCTTCAGCAGCCCCTACTATAAAACTGTTCCAGAACCATTGGAAGTGTTGCCCTTTAGCATTCTCTGTGGTGGATGATTCTGCCTGGTCATTTTCCACAGTAAATTCTGAGTCTCAAGATGGGCAGTTTGTTCCTGCACTGAGTCAGTGACCTGTGTGATGTGCAGAACATGCCAGACTCTTAGTACATTTGGGACAGCTGAAAGAGTGGTGCAGTCAGACTACTGCAATACTCTACCCTGTAAGAGAAGGGAGTGTCTGCAGCTGTATATGGTACACAAACCTTCTGTCTGCTGGGGAATCTACCATGATCCAGTGCAGCCCCAAAAGAAGACAAAGCTCGCTAGGGAGGAGGAGTGGCCTCCCTAGGGGTATGCTGAATTACTGCACACCCTCACCAGCCTTTACTGGCAGGGCTCCTACACAGTCCATATCGGAGATTTAAGCTACCATAGGAGGGTGGCAGTAGTGACATCACCTGCCTTCTTTTAGGGTGAATCTCAGGAGACAGGCTCCAGTCAGGGCACAAGGAGTGCAATTTGCACCTTCCCTGTGTCAGCAATTATACAGCCCTATCAGTTTAATCTAAATACAGTAGCTATGCAGCAGCAGAAACAAGAATTCATTTTAAAACAATCAGAATCCAGGAGCAAGAATCTGAAACAAAATTCACCATTGAACAGCACCCAAGTTAGATGGAAGCCCAGTATTTTATTGTACAGTAACTATCTATAGCCACTATTAGCCATTTGATTCCTAACTAGGGTCTCTGAAGATGTAACATGGGGTAGATATAGAGAATAGCATCTATGTAAACCTATCTGTAATCTATGGCTGCCAATTCAGTCCCTTTCTTCTCAGTTACCCTCAATATGGTGTCTTGTGCTTCCATTTCTGTAACCTCCTGTCTCATGTCCATACCATAGAAGCCTGGAAAAGCTATGCTTCAGGTTCTAATCCTGTTGCTGAGTCACCATATTGTCTGTTTCTCATCTAAACAGTGTAATGTTATCTGTTTCAGAAACATTCAGTGTAATGTTATCTGTACATGGTTTTCTTCTCAAGGCAATTTTACACTGTATCCGCAATGGGGGAATTAGGCCCTTTATTTAAAAAAATAAAATAAGTGTTTAAGAGACAGAGGACATTAGTTTCTAGTACTCGCAGCTTCCATGTACAGCTCTCCACTCCACTCGCTTAAACTGGACCCCACTGTGCAAAGAGACAAGGCACACAAGAAGTTAAACAAAACATTGTGAAATCAGATCAGGTCCGAACTGCCTGCTTAAACAGTTTTTAGTTTTTACATGACTTTTTAATTTTAGATGACACCTTTGACTGGAAGTGACAGTGGAGCAGATCATTTGTGTAATTACAGCAACAATCATTGAGGAAAGAGAGAATATCTCCAAAGCATATAAAACATTACATGGATTTGATAGTGTCTGAACCTTGTAACCAGAGCTGCAGGAACCTCCTGGCTTAGTGAGGCTATAAACCAAGTAACTTCTTGGCTAAGCCACTAAAAAGGCATGAGATCACTTTTTTTTCTTCTCTTCAGGTGAAGTATGCAATTAATAAAGTGAAAAGTGAACTTTTAACGACTTGGAGAAGGTTTAGCCTTCCTACTAAAAGGAGAAACTATGCATGTGTTGGACAAAAGCAGGTGGAAGTGGTTGCAGAGGGGACATTTAGCACTTTAAAAATTCCATACGATGGATTTCAAGTGGGGTGCTTTACATTATGTACATGCTGAATTCTAGCCAGCATGCAATATGCACTATAGGCTAATTTGGAAAACAAAAAAAAAAAAAAAAAAAAGCTCTTTTCTTCATGATGCAAAAGCAAACCAATATTATACCTTACGTTTCACAGTGGTATTTTTAACACACCCAGCCATTCTTTTGTAGTATAAGTTACTGCAATTAAAGTGACAAACCCTTCACGACACCCTCGTTGCATAATAAAATGTTTTAAGATAATTCATTCTAGAAAATGTATGCACACATATAAGATACGTTTTAATATTTCTTAGAATGAGTATTTCTACATAACAGCAGAAAGAAAGCTTTAGGGGTTTACAAAGAAACATTAAACCAGTATATTGTTGCTATATGATATCTCTAGAATAAATAAACATTTAGGATTTTTGGTTGCAATAGAGAGTATGTGTAAATATAGTAAATGAGAAAATAATCCTGGGCATAATAATTTGTGTGCACTTAAGAACTTGATAATATTCCTAAAAGTCTGTTTTGGAAAATAATTTTCCATTTATCAGCTATTTAAAAATGCTAAAACAAATGTGATTTTTTGTTGTTGTTGTTGTTGCTTATGTGAAAATCACAGCTAATTAGGCTTAGTTAAGTAAAGCCTATCCTTTGAAAATTAGAGACAAGTTCCTTTCTCCCCTGAAGAATTGTCTGTTATTTACATTGTTAATATTAATATCCTGCAGCCTCTTAACTGTGAGTCAGTGTCATTGGAGACAGCCTTGTAACAAACAACTCAGATCACTAAAATAATGACTTTTAGAGATTTTTCTTTTCTTTTTCTTTTTTTTTCCCCAATAAGCTGAAATAAGCAGTGGTGAGTGCAGCTGCATAGTCTTAATTCTAAATTCAGATTCAGGCTGAAAGGCTTTGAAATTGTAATTTGTACCTTTCCCGGCATATCTTGTGTGCAAGTCAAGCTTCAGATATTGGAGCAAATGATGCAATTTCACCAGGTTCTGGTGTGAATTACAGGAGTTCTAATTTGGGTGAGCAGCTGGGGTGTGAAGTTTTTCAAGGAGGTGAGGTCCTCCTCTGGTGATCCCATTGAATTCCCAGGGGAGAAGGGGCTTTCTGAATGCAGTGAGCTTCAGAGGGGTAGCAATTCATTAATGGCTGTGCTTAGTTCTGAGGGAGGATTGCTATTCTCTAACTACTCTGTGCTAACTTCATGGCGAGATCCACTCTCACAATTGCTCAGTCTCAGACTCCTCCCTTTTGATGTTCCTGCTTGATCATTGTTCTTTTGTAGTAGATGGAGCTGACAAGTAGAACTTTTGTAGGAGTCGTCCCTAATATCCCACTTTTGATTTTGTTTATGTACAAGATATTTATCATCTATTTTTCTTCACTCTATTTAAAATGTATCACATAGATCCTTCCATGAAAATATCCAAGCACCAGATAATAGTATTTAAATCATGCAGGATTACATTTAAAAAAAAAATCCTCATTTTGTACCTGCTGTTTTGCAAGCATAATCAGTTGTGAGCAGAAATTATTAATTGTCTGATCTAAAAGCGCAAAGGATGTTGGTGCCTGCAAGTCAGGTAGTTTAACTTCTAAAGGTTGATTGTCGGTACAAAGTTACTGGCATAAAATTAGAGTGCAGGATAAAGGCCCTTTTGAAAGTTGATCCACAGAATCTAAACAACTCAAAATATCCCCCTTTCTATAAAATACTCACCTGTTCTAAAATATCAGAAAGAACACATGCAAAAAAACCCAATAAACAAATGTTTAAAAGAAAGCCTGACTAACCAAAAAAGTTTTACTCTGAAGTGTGTGTTCTGATAGACAATCACAGGTAGAAAGTCCCAAAGTTGTAGCCCTAAACTGAGAACTATATCCTTGACCCCAAAAAGATGACCTCCCAGCACCAAGAGAGGAGGCACTTAATGGACCTTATATGTACTGACAGGGAAGAAATTGGTCTCTTCTATAACTTTGAAGCCTGTCACTAGCTCCTGATCAAGCCCCTGACTGGCATATGTTAGGCCTGGACCACAGGAGATGGATCCCTTGATAATTTCCCTGTTCTGTTCATTTCCCTTGAAACATCTGGCGTTGGCCACTGTTGGAAGATGGGACACTGGGCTAGATGGACCATTGGTCTGACCCAATATCTCCATTCTTATGTTCCTTGAATTTTCACCTGGAAGGAGAAACGTAGACAGAGAATGGAATACACATATTGTGCACATGGTGCCTTACCATGGTTAGAGGGTAGTTTGACTTGTTCTCTGTTACCTGGAGCTTCTGGAGGCTCATTGAATGGCAAGCCAGGTAAAGTGCACTAGAGTAATCCAGCCTTGTGGTGGCAATAGCGAGCACATATAACAATGGTGAATAATAATAAAAGGTCAATGTAGATACATTCAAAACTTATAAAAGGTATTAAGGACAGGGAGGAAGAGAGAGGCGGTGTATTATCATACACAAGAATGCTGAATAAAGGGGACCTATGGTTTATGGAAAATATGGGTCCATTTCTGCAGTCCTTCCTGCAAGTAGAAAAAAATGCAGGCTTGAACATTAATTCTTATTACCATTTATATAACGCTAACACCCATAGGCCCTAATGAGAATTGGGTGTCTCACTATGCTAGGCACTGTACAAAAGCACAGGAAGGCTCAGAACCTGCCCTGAAGAGCTTGATGTTTAATAATGAAAGCGACATAGAAAAACCAAACGCGGCAAAGACAGAGGAACTTGTTGAGATAAATTGTTCAGTTGCTGGGGTGGTTAGATTTTCAAACAAGCGTCTTTGTGCTTTCTCGCACACTGCACCTCACACTTGGGAAGAGGTCCCCATAAACAGCCTCAATGTCCTCCTTCAAATATCTTCTTAAAACTCTCCTTTTGCTGTGTTTCCTATAAAAACTTGACAATCTCAGCCTAAATCTAATTTTCTGCTCAATATTCATGAGGTTGAGTGGAAGCAAAGTTTCTGGGGTACAGTAGATTCATTTCAGCATAAGTCCTGTGTAAGTTAAAATTACTGGAGACTAGAAGCTCCAAGGTAATAGGGTTTATATACTGGGGAATCTTTAACAAGATCAGTGGTTCAATAATGGAGATTTTAACTTGGCTCCTTTGAAAGAGGGAAGACTCCTAGGGACTGAAGAGAAGCAAATACAACCTCAGTCTGTAAGACAAGGACTAGGAAAGAGAGCCAGGAAATAATACACCAGTATGTCTGGCCTTGGTGGTAGGCAAGATTCTGGAAACATTAATAAAGGATGAGGTCACAAAACATCTGGAGAAATAAACTAGTCAGTATGGTTTCATAAAGGGTAAATCCTGTTTGACAAATCGGGTGGAATATTTTTAGGGAAGTAATGCAGAAAGCAGACACGGGTAACGCAATGGACTAAATTAATTCTATTTGGATTTTAGGTATGGGTTTGGATTGGAGAAAGGATAGTTTAGGTAACCGAAGTGAGGGGTAGATAGCAATGATGTAACTGGTGTATGGGGTTGGGACAAGAAAGACAATGAGTGAAGTGCAATAAGGCTAAGGATTGATATTGAGGGCCAAATTGTATCTCTCTCTCTATATGAATGACCTGGAGAAGATTAACACTAACATGGCCTCACTGATTTAAGAGCCTGTCTCATTTTCAAAAGTGATGTAGGCACTTAGGAGCCTAAATCTCATCAACTATCAATGGAATTTTGGCTCAAGGCATTAAATCCCTTTTGAAAATGCCATTTAGACTCCTAAATTCCAAGGTGTTGCAATGCTGGGAGCAGTGATGCCTAAATACCTTAAAAAAATCTGTATCTAAAGAAACAAAGATCTTCCAGACAAGACTGGAGAATGAGTGGGACAAATGGTTCATGATTTTTTGCTGAGGCAAGGGTAGATTTCAAAGTTTGCAATTCAAAATAGAACGGATATATGTTAAACAGACATGTTTTGCATAACCAAGAACAGGAAAGTCATAGGACTGATAGTAAACAGAAGCATAAACCCTTTCCCACAATGCACTATTATGCACTGTCAAAACAGTAGAGGTCTAAAACTGATGTTGGAAGAAATAAAAAATTAGTCCAGCATATTGTAAAGTACTTATCAGACCACATTTAGGCAACTTACACAAGTCAGGACACCATATCATTGAATTGACAACCTGGGGATTGAAAAGGGCCAGAGGACAGCAAAAAAGAATGATAAAAGTGCTCATGAACTTTCTGTGTGCAGAAAGGCTGGGAAACCTGGAATTCTATTCACTAGAGAGAAAAACAGACTGTTTAAAAGATGATATAATTTGAAGTTTTCAAGATGCTGAAGTGGGATAGAGAGAGTAGATGTACTGTAGATAAACTCTTTAAACTAACACTAACTCCCAGAACGCATGAACATAAACTAAATATAAAGGAAACAGCAGGAGAAACAAGAATCAAGACACATTTTATTCAAGCAGAGAGGGAGGAATTGTTGAATTGCTGATACAGGGCAAAAGGCAGCTTGCATCGCCATTCAACCACACTGAAAAATAATTACAGGTATACTGAACAGAATATTGGACTTTTGTGGATTAATCCGTATCACATACTGTTAAATAGGAGGTATTAGGACATGTTGGTTGGCCAAGGAATTTTCCTATCTGCTGATTCTATAGCCAGTTCTGGTAGGTCAAGTAGTTGGTAGTGTCATTTGAATGAGGTGCACCAGGGGTAGGAAGAAAGGGCAAGAGTTCTGTGTGAAGGAATTATCTTTGTTTAAAAGCCATATCCTTTGTTCCTTGACATATCCACATCATTCCCAGAGGCCATTTGTACTTTGTCTCCCAGCTGTGAAAAAGACAACATCACATTTGTTGTGTCAGGTGGAAAAAAAAACACCAAAAAATTGAAGGAAAAAAAAAAAGCTTAACATTTTAATTAATATTTATGAAGGGATTGTCTTTAATTTCTATAATCAATCACAAATAGATGTACCATGAATTTAGCTCGCTAGACATCAGGAGTGTGTAAAGATACGCTCTTATAAGAACACATGCAAATAGAGAAGGAAGGTGTAGGGTGAAAAATACATTCTAAAATGTGATTCATTGTGCAAGGGGAATGTGTATATATTATGATCAACAATAATTATCTTCCTGAGATCTTATTAATTTTAGGTTGATTCACACACACAAAAAAAAAAATCTTGCTTTGTATATGATTCACAGATTAATCCGAAGAAGTGGGCTGTAGTCCATGAAAGCTTATGTTCTAATAAATTTGTTTGTCTGTAAGGTGCCACAAGTACTCCTGTTCTTTTTGCGGATACAGACTAACACGGCTGCTACTCTGAAACAGGTTAATCTGTTTAGCAGATTGCTACTAGTGCACTAATTTATGCAAAAACAACATTAGAAAAAGTGGAGGAAACGTTTTTTTCCTGTGATAGGTGCTGCATGCATATTCTCTCACTCAGTGGGTACTGAACTTTATGCACAAAAATAGAAAAAACACTGTTCCCTCATGCTCAGTGACATTGTTGATGTGATGTGAGCCAGAACATTTTCCTATCTGCATTAAAGATCAGTTTTTCCATTAGATCCTATGAGTACCACATCAAATCACATCACATTTTTCTTAACATGATTCAGTACCACTTGTTATATACAGTGTTTGTCCAGCTTTTATTAGGATTTGTGCAAAAGATGGGCAAACTAGTGTGGCTTAAAATAAGAATCTACTTGAATCTTCAAACAAAACCTTTACCTAACCAAGAGAGGCAAACATTTCTCTAGGTCTGAAGTTGTTCAGATCATTTTTTATTTTTGTTTCAGTGGCACATGCCTCTACACTTCAGGTTTTAGTTAGAACTGGTAATTCCAAAATATTATAGGAAGTGTGTTCTCCTATTTGTTACTTGGCCACAAGCTGGAAATACCAAAAATCTTGCTAGAAATTCTGTTCCCTGGAGATTTTTAGCCCAATTTACAAACCTGTAAAGTATGGATAGTTCAAGTGAGTTTTTAGCTAAAAAAAAACAAATGAACCGGAAAAGAAAAAAAAAAAAAAAAAGGGAATATTGCTTACATGTAGTTCTAAGAGCTCCAGGAGCTGTATTGTTTCAAAAATTACTTCAGTTTGGTTACCATGTACTGTACCATTTGTGGCTGACCCTCTGTGCAAGCACCTCATCATGTTACATGCAGTGTTATGACCCTGCCTTACCTTGGAGGTGCCTAACTTCCTAAGCCATTTTAGAATGATTCCTTCATATGACCATTAGATCCACTCAGCTTTATACAGACATTCGCAAACCTCAGGCATTTCATAACTTGTTTTGTGGCATGAAGCCACAGTTCAGAAGATGGTGATGTCATATTCCTTTTTTAAACCCATTCTCTTGCAACTTTCATTTTTCTATACTGCACTCAGCCAAAATTAGCTCCATTAGCGTAAGAAGTCAGTTCCTTTCCATGGGCCATGTAAGTGCCTATAGTTCTAGATTGGTGTTGGAGGCCTTAGGAAGCAGGTACAGTAAGTAACTATTTTTTCAGTTACCTGTACATCTAGCTGAGCCTCTATGCAAGTGACTCATCATGTCACATGGAGTGTTATGCCCTGCAATTCTAACCCATAGGATGTGATGGAAATTGGTAAATATTTTAAATCTGTCATGCTTTCTCTTGTTACAGATAAAAGTATGCTGATTTGCCAATCCTGACTGTGAAATGTTCCCACTGCCTGAACTATTTCCAAACACAACAATACTTGTTTTATTTATAATAGAAAAGCCCGGTTCTATTAATCTGAATTGATGTGTGCAGAAAAGCATTGTGAGTTCAATACAGACTGGTACCATGCTCTTACTGTGAGCTACAGTGCAATGCAAAAGGAAGCTTTCTGTGTATAATGCGCAATGTATGTATTTCAAAACATGTCTCACCATACTGATCTTTGAGCTGATCTTGCTTTCAGACTAGTCAAGAGCAGTCAT
Source organism: Malaclemys terrapin pileata (assembly GCF_027887155.1). Classification (NCBI taxonomy): domain Eukaryota; kingdom Metazoa; phylum Chordata; order Testudines; family Emydidae; genus Malaclemys; species Malaclemys terrapin. The sequence continues at coordinate 103,991,064 of NC_071511.1, read as the reverse complement.
TTAAGTCTTTGAAGAGAAATGTGAACTAACTAGAGTTAAAATCTGAGGATGGATAAATGTTTCAGATAAAGTAAAATGTAATCTGCACATTTTTCAGAATTCAAACTGAAACTGAACTGAATCCTTCAGCTTTGAAAAAGACTAACTTTTTATGCCTTCACCCTTGGCATTCATCAGAAGCAAAAGCACCAAAACACCACCAGAATAGCTACACTAGTTCTATTTCTCACCTTGCTGGAACTAGGAACTATCCAATGTGAAAGCTTGTTTATTATGAGACTTCAGGCTCACCTACTAGTCCAAAGAGGTCTGGTTGAGCTTGGGATACGAAAGAATATCAACTCTTTGGATATTTATTATCCACACCAAACCTTTGAACACTGTGGGGGTTCACAGATCATAACCAAAAGCCCTTGGTTTAACAGTTAGACTTTGTCCATTTCCTGGTCTGAGCACATTTTGGCCAGAATCCTGTTTCACTCACTTGTGCAAGTATCCCTTTTTTTTGTCAATGGCAGGCATCTGTCAAGCATAATGAGCAGGATTTGGCCATTGAGGTGTTTAATTCTAAGTCCAGAATAAGAAGAGGTACTGTGATGAATATGTAAAATACAGTAGCAAAGTCATTTTCAGCCTGTTATCTCACTTTAGACACTGTAAAATACACAAAGTACTTACAACATTCATGATTAATTCTTTAGAAATAGGAACAATTCTTCAGAAAAAAATTGATAATAAAAAGGCAGACTACATCTTTGGTCCATTAGCAAATCTTATTCTAGGGCAGGAGCATAGTGATCTTTCAGCACAGAGACAAACTGTGCAGTTCTGACTGCAGCATAACTCCCATTAGTTTCAGTGGGCATTTTCCTTGAGCAAAAGGATTTCAGTCTATATTACCAGCTAAGGAATCAACCCCCAGTTTTAAAAGGTGTGTGTGTGGAGGAAGTGGTCTCCAAACTACTTAATAGGTTCATACACTGCTGCACAGGAAATCCAGCTTTAGGAATATTGGTGTCTAGGATGGCCGGAATAGGAGGTGGCCAGAGAAGCATTGCATTCAGTCTCCTGGCTGGAGGCAGGCAAGGAGTGACTTCAACTGGGTTCCTCTTTCTGGATCAAGGATGTGTCAGTCCTTCCTTTGTGCTGTAGAGTGAGTGCATCCATACTATCAGAATCCAGGTGAAAGTTACCCTACCTCAGTCCAGCTAATGTCCTGAGTGATTGCTACATACAACCCCCTAGGTAGGCCATCACCAATGTTCTCCACTGTCCAGATTAAAAAGCCTTCTGTTATCTCATGTAGTAGGAGACACATTTTTGTTTTGTTTTTTTTTCTTAGTGAAACTAGCTAAACAAGAGGAAACAAACACTGAATTCTGTTTTAGTGACTGTCTAACTAGGCTGGATTAGTTTGAAGAATATCAGACACTTCCAAACACTCCAGTTCCTCCTGAAAGTACAATCCACAAACGTCATACTTTCATTATGCAACCTGCATTGGTCCAACTCTAATGTTGCCATATAATTCCTGGAAGCAACACTTGAGAAAAGCTTCTGGGAGTAATATAAAAAACATTGTGTTCCCCTACCACCTCCACTTTGCAGCTGAAGAAAGTATTGGGGGCTGCAGTACGTACTGAATAGGATATTTCTGTTCTGGCTCATCTTTAATTTTAACTGAAACTGCCTGCCTTTTATCTGTTCTGGATAACGTTGTAGTCCTCATGTTTGTATTATTTTTAATGTGCAAAGGGAATCTTTAAATAACTGATTTACATAAAGAAATGAAACCTTTCCTGCTTATTCTTCCAAACTGGTTGGTATTTTGCTGGTGTGCAGAGCTTTAAGGAATGGGTGGGAGGGTGGTTGGAGGGGAAGCCTTTCTTGAATTTGGAACTCAGTACTATGTGAACCATTGATCCAACGCAAGCTGGGGTCAGGATTAGTTTGCATTTCCTCATGCTGTCTTTAGAGAATGCTGAGACACTTCCTCTTGGAGGCCAGTGTTGGCACTAGTTCAGGAGTCACAGTGGACTATGTTGGGGCCAGTGTAGGTCACATATTGGTAGGTTACCTATTTAACACTTTAATAACTATTTCATCATCAAGCAGGTGTGTTTCCATTGGGATCCCACAGGGATCCGGTCTTGGGCCTATGCTATTTAGCATTTTTATCAACGACCTGGAGGAACACCTAAAATCATCACTGATAAAGTTTGCAGATGATACAACAATTTGGGGGTGGTGAATGAGAAGGAGGTTAGGTCACTGATTCGGAGCGATCTGGATTGCTTGGTAAACTGGGTGCAAGCAAACAACACGCATTTTAATATAGCTAAATGTAAAAAATGTATACATCTAGGAACAAAGAATGTAGGTCAGACTTACGGGATGGGGGTTTCTATCGTCTGAAAAACATTTGAAGGTCAGTACAACGCTATGGCTAAAAGGGCTAAAGCATAAACAAGGGAATCGCAAAGAGGTTATTTTACTTCTGTATTTCGCACTGGTATGACTGCTGCTGGAATATTGGGTCCAGTTCCGGTGCCCACAATTCAAAAAGGATGTTGACAAATAGGAAAGTGTTTAGAGAAGAGCCAGGAGAATGATTAAAGGATTAGAAAACATGCCTTTATAGTGATGACTCAAAGAGCTCAATATATCTAGCTTAACAAAGAGAAGGTTAAGGGGTAACTTGATGACAGTTACCCCTTAGCATCTACATGGGAAACAAAAATTTAATAATGGTCTCTTCAATGTAGCCGACTGAAGTATAACATGATCCAATGACTGAACGTTGAAGCTAGACAAATTCAGAGTGGAAATCAGGCATAAATTCTTAATGATGGGCATGATTACCACTGGAACAATTTATCAGTAGTCATGGTAGAGTCTCCATCACTGACCATTTTTAAATTAAGATTGGATTTTTTTTTTCCTGAAAGACTTGCTTTAGGAATTATTTTGGGGAAGTTCTTTAGCCTGTGTTATACAAGAGGTCAGACTAGATCAGGGGCGGGCAAACTTTTTGGCCTGAGGACCTCATCAGATTTTGGAAATTGTATGGAGGACCGCTTAGGGGAGGGAGTCATTGCCCGGCCCCCACTCCCTATCTGCGCCCCCCCCAGGACTCCTGCCCCATCCAACCCCCCCCATTCCCTGATGCCCCCCCCCGGGACCCCAGCCCCATCCACCCCCCACCCTGTCCCCTGACTGCCCCCCGCCACCCCACCCAACCTCCCCATCTCCTTCCTGACTGCCCCTCCATGACCCCTGCCCCCATTCAACCCCCCTGTTCCCCACCCTCTGACTGCCCTGACCCCTAATCCACACCCCTGCCACCTGACCACACCCCCGAACTCCCCTGCCCTCTATCCAGCCCCCCACAACTCCCTGCCCTCTTACCACGCTACCTGGAGCACTGGTGGCTGGCGGCGCTACAGTCGCGCCGCCCAGCTGGAGCCAGCCACGCCATCGCCACTGCGCAGCACAGAGCACCGGGTCAGGCCAGGCTCTGCAGCTGCGCTGCCCCAGGAGCTCACAGCCCCACCGCCCAGAGCATTGCGCCGGCAGTGGAGCGATCTGAGGACGCGGGGGAGGGGGAACAGCAGGAGAGGGGCCGGGGGCTAGCCTCCCGGGCCAGGAGCTCAGGGGCCCGCAGGACCCTCCCGCTGGCCGGATGTGGCCAGTGGGCCCTAGTTTGCCCACCTCTGGATTAGATGATCACAATGCCTGAATATTGAAATGGGAATATTAAAAAGAGCTTTAAAGGATTTAAGTACATGAGTCCCATTGAATATCAATGGACTATGAGCACCTTGCTCCCTTAGGCTGAGATTTTAAAGGAGCCTGTGTTTAGTCAAACAGGCCAAGATTATCAAAAGTGACTGAGGTGCCTCAATTTCTGGATTCCCAATATGTGATAACTTAAAGGGACCTGATTTTCAGAGGGCATGTGCTGAAAGCTTTCTGAAAATGTCCCTCTAAAAATGTCTCAAGTTGGGCACCCAAAAATCTTTTGTCATTTTTGAAAATCATGGCCCCTGGGATGGTTTTAGAAGCCACTTGTGCCGATTTAAAAACAAGGGCTAAAGAAAACCTAGGAAACCTCCCATTAAGGTTTTAAAAATAATAATTAATACTTTGCATGTCTTCAGTATCTTCCATTAGAGGGGGAGAGAGTGTCTCAAAGCATTTTACAAACATTAATGGGTTAAGTTGCCTAACAGTGCTTTGAGATAAATTATATTCCCATTACCCACGGGACAAGGGATAAGGAGAGGTTAAGTGACTTACCCAAGACCAAATAAGAAATCTAGAACAGAATCAGGAATTAAACACAGATCTCCTTACTTCTAGTCTTGTGGTTTAGCCCAGACCACCCTTTCCGTCTGTAAAGCACAACCGAAAGAAATAGTCACTGTCAAAGCAAAAAGTTAGCTAACTAAAACTGAATTACAACAGTACCTCTATGGAAGTACATGTGACATTCACATGAATACCAAATGAATTCATTATGATCATTGCTATTTCCATGAATACCAAATGAACTTATAATGACTGGACTCTTAAAGAGTTACTATTTTACTGAAAAAAATAATGCCAGAAATAATGGGAAAATTAACTTCACTACATTCTGAATAAGTCATAATTAGACAAAGTATCTGAACAAGATTCCAGTTATTTGTGATGCGTCCACTGACTTTTTGATACCATCTCACATTTCTCATAGTTTGGTAGGATCTGTTTCAAATGCTAAATAGTGGCTAATGTAGATGGAGAGTGCTTTGGTTGCTCAGTTGCTGCATCCAGATAAGTGTATATTTGACCTGAGAATAACTGCATGTCTCTTTAAATTTTGGTCCTGTTGCCCCTCTGAGTGTAAAAATTCATGATCACCTGTATCCAAGGTACCTTCACATCTTATGTCTATGATATAAGGTCACACAACATATGCAGCAGAACACTGTATTTTCATATCATATCTGTCTGCTTCCATCACAAACTGAACTTCTGAGGCATTTTAGCTAATAATGCACCACACTACTTTTAGCTGCTTCCTAAAGATGGAGCCAAACCCTCCAGTTTGAACAACTTCAAACGTTGGAAGAGTTCAGTACCAAATTTGGACGCTGAAGTTCAGCTCACTTTTATTTCTTGCTTTTGCAGTGTAATGTCTGGATTGACATTACTGTTCATTCAAGCAGATCTAGTGTTGCCTGTGGTGTTGAAACAGATCTGAAATATTGGCCACAGTTTATGGGATCTGTGTGGATGTGTGTGATTTGCAATCAGAAAGGATACATTTACTTTTGCTCTTCGACCTTTAGTGTGAAAAAAAAATAAGAAAGGTGAACTGCAGCAAGACTTTTCTTGCATTCTGGGGAGATTTTGAAATATCAATTAAAAACCTGTAATGAGATCTTGGGATGGAGTCCCTAAAATGAAAACCTTCTAGGTCAGGCAGGAGGGTAGCAATAATAATACCAAGCATATATTCTTATTTAACTTTTTTATTGTGTGCAGCCTGCAGCTGAACTTTTTTTGTGTGTTTTTTTTTATCATGTAACACAGTCCCTATCTGAGACTCATGAAGCTCATAAGAGGCTTTTGACAAGATTCAGCTAGCCACAAAAGTCATTATCTCATTTTCATTTATTAACATGATATTTCCAAAGGATTAACAAGGGTTTCCCTTTTGTTGCTTGTACTATGGCACTAGCCCTGGAGGAGCTGTTGCTTTTTTCCATCTCAAGTGACTTCCTACTCACATTAGATTACACTAATGCACATATTATTGGACTTACATTTATTATAGTTCTTGAATTAAAATTCCCTATTTGAAAGTAGTTTTAATTGCTGGTAATAATAGGATGAAGGGACTGAAGTGTTGATTTTAGTGATGGGCTAAAATCAAAATAACTTCTGCTGGAACTGGGTGTGTAAAACCCGACACCCCAAAGTCACATATATAACTAGGTATGTGAAATAGCTGTAATATTTCTTCTTCTTGATACTAACACCATTGTAAGACAGAAATTCTGGGACGTGTGGTTTTGTATCTGCAAATTATCTTTTTAGGAAACTGCAACACTTTCCCCAGACATATAGATTTCACTGTGTGGGGAAAAAATATGTTAGTGACCTTCACTATTTACTAATATTTGTGCAAACTTTTATTGTAACTAAGATGACTATTAACTAGGTGGTGACTATCAACTAGGGCTGTTCAGCTTAGAAAAGTGATGACTATGGGGGTATATGACAGATCTACAAAATCATGAATGGTGTGGAGAAAGTGACTAGAAAAGGGTTATTCACCCTTTCCCACACTACAAAAATGAGGATCACCTGATGAAATTAATAGGCAACAGATTTAATACAAACAAGAGAAAGTACTTTTTCACACAACACACAATTAAGTTGTGGAATTCATTGCCATGGCATGTTGCGATGGCCAAAAGTATAACTGCATTCAAAAAACAACTGGATAAGTTCATGGAGGATAGATTCATCCATGGTTATTAGTGAAGATGGTTTGGGATGCCACCCCATGCTGAGGATGACCCTACATCTCTGACTACTGAAGGCCGTAAGGGGAAGACAGGGATGGATCACTCCAACTGCCCTTTTTTGTACACGCTCCCCTGAATCTCTGATACTCTGACAGATTTGCAAACAATAAAATAATATGAACCCCAAATCAGCATTAATTATTTTCTCAACCTCTTTGCCCAAGTCCTGCTTTCTGCTCACCAGTAACCCCAAACTACCCAAAAGTGGTAAACAGTAAGGTGTCAAAATTTGCAGATGATACAAAACTACTCAAGATAGTTAAATCCCAGGCAGACTGCGAAGAGCTACAAAAAGATCTATCAAAACTGGGTCACTGGGCAACAAAATGGCATATGAAATTCAATGTTGATAAATGCAAAGTAATGCACATTGGAAAACATAATCCTAACTGTACATATGAAATGATGGGTTCTAAATTAGCTGTTACCTCTCAAGAAAGAGACCTTGGAGTCATTGTGGTTAGTTCTCTGAAAACATCTACTCAACATGCAGCCACAGTCAAAAAAGCAAACAGAATGTTGGGAATCATTAGAAAGGGATAGATAATACAGAAAATATCATATTGCTTCTATATAAATCCATGGTACACCCGCATCTTGAATACTGCATGGAGATGTGGTCGCCCCATCTCAAAAAAGATATATTGGAATTGGAAACGGTTCAGAAAAGGGCAACAAAAATGACTAAGGGTATGGAATGGCTTCCATATAAGGAAAGACAGACTTTTCAGCTTGGAAAAGAGACAACTAAGAGGGGATATGATAGAGGTCTATAAAATCGTGACTGGTGTGGAGAAAGTAAATAAGGAAATGTTATTTCCTCCTTCTCATAACACAAGAACTAGGAGCCACCAAATGAAATTAATAGGCAGCAGATTTAAAACAAACAAAAGCAAGTATTTTTCCACACAATGCAGAGTCAACCTGTGGAACTCCTTGCCAAAGGATGTTGTGAAGGCCAAGACTATAACAGGGTTCAAAAAATAACTAAATACATTCATGGAGGATAGGTCCATCAATGGCTATTAGCGAGGATGGGCAGGGATGGTATCCCTAGCCTCTGTTTGCCAGAAGCTGAGAATGGGTGACAGGGAATGGATCACTTGATGATTACCTATTCTGTTCATTCCCTCTGGGGCACCTGGCATTGGCCACTGTTGGAAGACAGGATACTGGGCTAGATGGACCTTTGGTTTTATCCAGTATGGCTGTTCTTATGTTCTTATCCCAAACGTCCCCAATAAACGTCCCCACGTTACAATAAACTCCTACAGTGAAACACCTTCAAACAGCATTTGCTGTTATCTGACACATTATTTAAATCCATGCTTCCTGTCTTGGTTTTACATTTTCCTTATAAGGACCGAAAATGCTCAGCGAGAAGCAAAATTCAACTTTCACATCACCTTTGTAAAAGATAAATTAAGCAATTAAGATCAATGTAATCCATTTTCATGCTAGCTTAATCAGTGCAATCCGGACAGGATTTGGAAGCAGGGATGTTGGATTGTACAAACAGCACCTACTCCTCCTGGGTTTTAAAAAAGCTAATGACAAAACAGATATTTTCTTCTGATTTTGTATATGTGTGTGTGTGTAAAAAGTATAGACTCTATATACAGGTTACTCCATTTGTAAGGGCACCCCAACAGAAATGCACAGGAAGAAATGTCTGAAAGTGATTACAACTGATACCTGCAGCAAAAATGTATAGTTACCTAGTGAACAGATAGGAGTGTAGAAGCAGGTTCCAGTCTCTATTGTCACTGGTCTCACAAACCAAACAGGATCAAATCTGTCCAGTATTTGGATAGGAAAATTCTACAAGGTTGAGGGTTCTGCAGGAAGCAAGGCTATTGATTTAGTAGGTGGCTCTCTTGAGTCACTACTTAATGCCTCAGAATGGGGTGAGGGTGCTCTGTGCTGTTAGAATTGCTGCCTGTGGGATGAGATGAAAAAAAACAAGGGCATGATCATTTGTGGTCTCTGAAAATCCCATGGCCTTTTGTGCGATAATGGGAATTTTAACCCTGGCATCTCATCCAGATTCCACTTGGGATAAAAATCATATTCTTCTTAACTATACGGCACACTCTACAGTAAAACACCCCCCCCTCCCCCGAGTGCTGCAAGTTTCAGCTATAAAGTGCCAGTGTAGACAGTGCACTGGTAAAATAGCGCTGGGAGCTATTCCCCTCATGGAGATGGGTTTTTTTGTTTTTTTTTTTTTAAGAGCGCTGGGAGAGCTCTCTCCCAGTGCTACGCCGCAACTAGACAAGCCACATTAAAGCGCTGCCGCAGCGCTTTAACATTGCCAGTGAAGCCGTGTTTCAGTTGGATACAGTACTCTTCCTCACAACTTGTCCTATCTGAAGCAGCTGCCACACCCCAGCCCAAAGATGAATGCATTCCATCGTTCACATAGGAGTGGTTAGTTGCAACACAGGGAACAGTGGTTATCAATCATCATCTAACAAACTCAAAAGACATGAAAGTCTTCTAATGGAGCTGTGGATCTTAGAGTAGGAAGAATTGCATCTTCCTCTTCGTGCCTTATCTGTAAGGAAAAAGCAGTAGTTATACTTAATCCATAAAGCTCCATTCTATATTTTATAAGATAAATTATAAAACAAACAGATTTTGTACAGACTGGGGAAAAAAAACAAATAAAACAAAATTAGCCCTATGTGGTACATTGCGGAATTTCTTCTGCCTTCTGTGTTCTAGAGTTCTGTGCTAGGTTGTTTTTTGATGGTTTTGGTTTCACAGATTGGGGTGGGGTTTATACAAATGTGTTGCCCTGGGAAACGGGGCCGTCCTGGTCAATCTTGAATAGCTGACAACAATAGCATAAGCAGGCAAGCTGGTCAAATATCTGAATATACTATCTCAGGTAATTTGGTGTCATATCTTTAATAATTTCTAAGAACATTTTCAGATGGGCCTTTAAACAGGGAAAACATAAAACACTCTGTGCAATATTTAAAGATCAATTGAAATGTACTCTCAACTTTTCATTTTACATGTTTTTGTAATAAAAATGCAATTTTAATGAATAAAAATGGTGAACTTCATTACTGTTTTTTTTTTAACTTGGACTGGTTACAGAACTGCTCTTAAATCATAAAGGTTCATTTCATATTTTACTTTATATTGAAAACGTTTTTGTCATTACCTTAAATGGATGTTCTCTATATAAAAATCATCTATTTAAAAAGTTTCCTTTCCTGTTACTAGTGACACCTTAGATTATAAAAACAGAATAACTATTCTCTTTCTTTCTTTGTATGTTTATAATTTCAGTCAGCGAAGATGATGAAACTCCAACATGTCATTTTCGCTTTGTGTCTCATGTACTCACAGAATGGCTCTTGTACTGGGGCTCCATGGACTATTAGTGGTCTGCAGAGTCATTCCTGAATGGATTGGAGAAAGAAATACCCTGAAAACCAAAGTAGTAGGGGACTGGACTCTAGTGAGGGAACAGGATCAGTGAAAGAAAATGTTGGATAACTGCTACATTAACACAATGCTATTAGGTTTGGGTTCCCAACACTAAAAGGGAATAATTCAATAAAATTGAAAACTGAAAGTTTTACCTACTTTCAAGTAAAAATAATGTGAAACTGACCAGTTTCATATTCTGAGGAGGGAAGGATAAATAAATTAAAGATTGTGAGGCACTCAATGCTACTGTACTGGAGGACATATAAGTACAGTACTTTAGACTGATAGAAGAGAGTTGTTCAAAACTTATCCTTGAGTCACTCAAAAGTTTGTTATTTTGGAGAGCCTAGGCTGAGACTTGAGTCTGTAATAAAACCCCAAAGTTAGTTTTAATCTGGAACAAGCACATTTTTGGAAAGGCCCTGGAACTGAAACAGAAGGTCAACTAATTCCCTTTATCCTTGGAACAATCCTGGTTTGATAAGGAGACATCCAACTATCCACAGTTCAATTCTGTCTTGGTTGTCTTTCATGTTGTATATTTAAGCAGGGAGTTTAGAAAGGTGACCTGCATTCACTGGAGTGGAAGGGTAGGGTTAATAGAGCCTGTTCTTACTTGATTTTATGAAATAAACTAGAACAATTAGAAATAGTTTGGGAGGAATTCCAATATTTTGTTGTCCATTACATGAGATGAAATGCTTGTCAACACTTAACTGGATTCACCTCCTTTTTACCTTCTTGTCTGAAACGGTTATTTTTATTTCTTTAAGGAAATTTTTTGTTGCATACAGGAGTGTTCTGCATATCAGGCTTCCATCTCGATAGTGTAATTATTAATATAGGGTAGAGAGGTCACCTATTTTTTTGGCAACACTTGCATTCCCATGTATAAATCATGATAAAGTACTATTACTCTATAGGATACACTGATGTTTTCAATTTGTCTTATGCAGGTTTTTTGTCTTTTGCTCTCCACTTTAAACCAAAATGTGTCTTTTGTACCAAAAACATGGATAAACTCATAGATTTTGCAACCAATAAAATAATATTAATAAAAAGGGGCATTGTCACAAAGTAGATCCTAACTAGGCATCCTAATGTTTCAGTAAGTCTGTGTTGTACATCCTTTTATAGCCAATTAAGAGGATGTTTTATTTCCCTCATTAAAAGTGCAGCTCACAGTCACCATGTTGAATCAATAAGTATGAGCTTGCACATCCTGTGCACAACCTTTCTTTGAGGCATAGTAGCATTTGTCATCTTTATAATAAAGCTTTCAAATTTTTCTGATTAATATTTTTAAAAAAATAACATGACCTGAGGAATACATAACATCCTCGTTCGAAGGGATTTAGTACTACGCAACTCTTTCTGGTTTAAGGCTAATGTACCATTAGATCACTTGTAATCTGTTTCCTTCTAAGAACACATTTTCTTGAGCAAAAGCAGACAGAGTGATAGCTCTGGCTCTCTTCTTATGTTGGTTGCTACCATTATGCTCCCTTTTCCCCGCCCTCATATTCAGTCTTCCTGCCTGATTGGAACTAGATGCTACAGCATTGCCCCTAAGGTTGTCATGATAGCAACTACTGGGTCCTCTTTGGTCCAGGAAAAGGCAGTTTCTGAATCAACTTCGTGGCAGAATGAAGTACCAATTCTTTAGCTGTACTACTGGGCCAGGGCTAAAACCTTAACTGTAAGGATCTACATATTGTTCCTATAAAAAAAAAAAATAGATTTCCACTGAGCTGCAAAGTGTCGTGTCTTCAGTTCTGGGGTTTTGGTTCAAGTACATCTCCTCCAGTTAGGATGACAATGTGATAGAATTATCTCTGTAGTTGTCTACAGTAGTGATAACCAAATGTGAAAAGGTTTGGCATTTTGGTTTTACTTGGATAAACAACTAAACCTTTCAAACTGCCCAGGCCTCCTGCGCCTACAACATTGGTAGGTTTCCTGATGAGATTTCTGGTACATCCTGCTTGCTGTTAGAATGAAAACATGGCAAAACCAACCTTCTTCGTGGTATTCAAAGGTAGGTTAGAGCAGCTTCTGCAAAATCTGAGCACCATGGTCAGAAAACCTTTTGAAACAGCAGTGAGTCCAAGGGCCTATCTACATCAGAGAAATATGCACTGGAAATTTGTCACAGTGATGTAGCTATGCTGGTATAGTCCCCTGATGGGGCTTGGACCAGTGCAAATTACTTCAGTAATTCAAGTATCAAAGGGGTAGCCATGTTAATCTGGATCTGTAAGAGCAGCAAAGAGTCCTGTGGCACCTTATAGACTAACAGACGTATAGGAGCATGAGCTTTCGTGGGTGAATACCCGAAGAAGTGGGTATTCACCCACGAATCTCATGCTCCTACACGTCTGTTAGTCTATAAGGTGCCACAGGACTCTTTGCTGCTTTTACAGTAATTCAGGTGTTTATACTAGTGCAACTATACCAATAGATGTTTCCCTAATGTAGGCAGGCCTCCAGGAAAGACAGGCCATAGTACAGTACACAACTGATGACTGCCTGCTGAGGTGGACTTTGGCTGCCTCCTGGAGAGGAAATCAAGAGTTCAGTAAGCTCTTGATGGAATGGGTCCAGCTGGCTGGGTAAAGAGCGGACAATGCCTTGTGAACTCAAATTCTGGTGGCTCCAGATTCTGGATTAGACTCAATTTACCCTGGCAGTACTTTAATAAAAACAGTAACAAAAACTAAACAAAATGTATAGCTACTCGAACACTTTTTATTCAAATTTTGGTATAGGCTCACGTATGTTACTTTGTTTGAACTGATACAACCATCCTTGGAATACAAATTGTGTGTGCATGTAACTTTTTAAAATATTCAGAGATAAACTATCAGGTATTTTAGGGCTGTGCTGTAACATAAACATCTAAATAAAGATTAATTCTATCTTATTGAAAAAGGCTCTTCAAGTTGTGACTGTCTCTGCATATGTCAGATATCTACACAGTATAGAGGATGGGCTTAAACCAGAACCTCAGATCCAACTTCTCCACCTAGCATTTTCAAGGTAGTGGTAAGATGTGAGCTTTCACCTATGGCTTCGTTACTGGGCAGTCCAAGCTGGCAGAAATCTTATGAGAGTTGCTGATCTTGCAAGATTTCCAACTCTGGACCAAAATTCTCATGAGAACAGTTTGTAAGATTTTAGCATCATTCTTTCCTCATTCTCACCCTAGTCCTGGTTTGTTTAGTTCTACATCTGTACACCACATCCGTGGCCCATGTTTACTATATGCATTATTTTATGGGGTGAGGTGTGGATGAGAAAGAGATATTCATAGTATATATCAAACATACAATAGATATCTGTTAGCATTAGGATTTGTGGAGTACTTCGTTCTAAGGCAGAACTGATTCTTTGCTTAGAAATTATTATTTCTATAGAGCCAGAGGTGTTCATGGCAGGTGATAAAAAGTTGAGGACCATGCCCCAAGGAGTTTTGATATCTTCCTTATGCCTAAATTAAGTTAATAAACAATGGGTAGCAGAAGAGATACAGGATAGTGAAGCTAATGAAAACATCTTACTTTTATACAAGCTTCATGTTCTTTTCCCCCTCTGCTCTCCTTTCTTCACCATCCCTCCCTTTTTTGGTTTAGTTTATATCTTAATATTTGGTTGCAGACCCAGGAAATTGAAGAGGGGCATAGGTTAGCAATGGTGTTTTATAATAGCACCCATCACCAAAGCGCTTTGGATGCCTTAAATCATTAAAAACAATCACTTCTACAATAGCAAATTTTAAGCCTTTAAACTTTAAGGCTCAATTATTCAATGCTTTTTGTAAATTACAGACAAAGCTAACAAATTTCATACATTAGTCATGGTAAAAATATTAAATTTCATGGCTTGTCACAGATTAATAGGAAAAAGAAGATTAAACGGCAAGTTGCGTAAGTAATTTAAACAAATGGTTGTCAGAGATTCTGCATGTTTGGCAAAGAATAAAATAAGTGATTATCAGCAGCTGAACTGTTCACAGATGAGCCAAACTGGTCTGGAAAAGTTCAGGTACTTTGGAACATGGGACCCACATTTTACTCAATCCTATAATAATAGTTCCAAAATACTTTTGCAGAGAGTAATAATGGTAATTTACCATGCAGTACGCAATCCAGCCCAAACAATCTGCCACTCAATATTTAGGGATAAAAGGAAATTTTCATATGAACTGAGACATGGATGGTATGGACAGGAATGAGGTGAATGGCAATATTTCAAATGCTTCTCAGAGAGGGGGAAAATGTTTAGCACCACTGGATAACCTCACTAAGAAATAAGTCCAAGAGATTCCACTCAATGATCTGGCTGATGGGCTATTATTGGCTAGCAATAATACTCACTATGTCTCATACTCATTATGTCCCAATCCTACAATGAGCTGTACACATTTTAATTGGGTTCTGTGAATAAGTCCCCTTCACCAACACAAAGAATTCATTGGAGGAAGGGGCATAACAAATCTGCATACCCTGTATTATGTGATCTAGCTGCAGTACGCCCTGCAAGACACTTTCTTTCATTAGAGTGGATTGGGAGAATGCAGTTTCTCATAATGTCTGCTAAGTTTGTGATGCAGTTGTGCTGCATACTGATAGAAGTACTACCGGATAGAACTGTGCCTTGTTTCTGCCTTTACACCAAGTGCAGAGTGCGTCAGTCAGGAAGGCTTTTTATTTTTGTATTTCACACCAGAACCAAAAGCTCAGTTAAATTAAAACAAAAATTAAAGCTGATGAGATTTACTGCTGTGTACATGCCTGAAATAATCCCTTTATATTTGTATCTGAATTCAGCTCCAAACTTTGCTGCTCAGGTCAATCTCTATTTAATGATAAGCCTACTTAGATTTAACTTCTTTCACTGCTGTTGTGGGGTGGACCCATGGCTATAGGTATTTATAGATACCATAATTCTGCTTATGCTGAGATTGGGTAATACTTGCTTTGAAATGAATACAGGCAGCAAAGTGCTCACTCAAGGTTGTTTGTTCCATCAACAGTTTTTAGTGCTTTCAGTAAATCTCCATTTTACTCGATGCAATTTTCATAAAATTCATAGTGAGTGAAACGACAGTCAGAAGGAGAAACATCCAGTCTGCATGGGTTACCTCTTTTAATGTAAAGATTCATAGTTTTCATCCTAACTTTTATGGAACCTTATCTTGATGATTTTTCTGCTGAACAAACATATACATAATGCGCAACAAGTACTTTTCATGTGGTTTGTGTTCATTAGAAGGAGCATTTCCTCTGAAGGGCAGACAGGAGGCAGTCTGGAGGCCATGGCTGCCAACAGAGTTAATTAAATCAGCATTTTTGATGTGCTGTTCTCACAGTATTTCCAGCTCAGACTGAGCCAGGAAGTACCAGAAATCTCCCATGGGAATCTGTTCTCATGAAATTCCCAGCACAGTTTCTCAATCAAAGAGGTTAGAATGTGTTCTGATAAGCTTTGGAGAGACTCTGCTTGCAAAACTCATCCAAAAACTGGAATCATTAGGTTTGCTCAACACTATCTATTATGCTGGTTCATTTCATCAGCTGATCCAACAGCAACACGTATGGTAAAACTGGTAACTGTCGGGCTCAAGTGGAAGCCTGTGGCTCCAGATTAAATGTAGGCTAGGACTCATAGTTCCAGCTGAAGGCTAGGATTCAAATTTGACGTTACCAAATTGGCAAACAAATATGGCCCTAAAGGGGTGCAATATTAGCTGATTTTGCTAGTTTTCCACCAACCTGAGTCTAATCTGAACCAGACCGAAAATCCAATTTTTGATCCAACTTAACCTGAAACCATAAAGGCAGGTTCAGAGGCAGGTTTGAATTTAAATTCCCCCTTTCTTTCTTTCTGTTCTGATATTAGTATAGGTGTAGGAAAGGAGTTCAGATTAAGTCCATTGCACAGAGGAGAGGCCTAACAGCACCAATAAAAGGACATTTTCACTGCATTCTTTGGGCAGGATCATGTAAAAATGCTGTATCATGTAACAATGGGCCCCCCCTCAGCCAGGCAACTTTATGCAGGACACGCTAGTTTCATATTGTGCTGCAAATGTGGCTTCTCTTCAGGGACTGACATCCCCAGCTGCCACAGGAGTAACTGCTCCTTATGTTCCAGGCCCCCCTCTTCCTACCCAGCAGTAATCACTTCTCTCGAACGGCTCCATGCTACTGGCTCTGTCCCTATGTGGAGGGGAACATTCATGGAAACTGTGTAGGGCAAGATCTCCCTCCCCCCAAATCCCTACTGTGCAATGGCACACAAGGAGCTCCTGCAGAGCTGGGTTCTGTTTAGGGAGTTTGCAGCCCCTAAACAGAGCTCCCTAAATCCTGCCCCATCCCTTACAGCAGCACTGCATTAATTCTAAATCAGAGTTCTGCACAGAGACAGAAGCATAGTTTACACTTAAGAATGATGTGCACTGCCTCTGTTCATTTCAATGGGTTATCAGAACTGAACCTATCTGCCTGGCTCACCCCTCAAAACTGCTATACACTAAACCCTTCTCGGTGGCTTCAAGAATCCTCCTTGTACCCACCTTACACTTTAAGCACTGGCAGGAAGTAGGTGAATTCCTCTGGCTAGTCACTGACTGGAGGATTTTGTCAAGGCTGATTGTGAATGCTTTGCTCTTTGTAAGAATCAAAGTAAAATGAAGACTCGCACAGAAAAGGGTTAGAATGAGTTCCACATATTTTGCAGCCTTTTTATGACTTAAATTATACTTTCCCTTGTTCTGGTTTTAAAGGACAGAACAGAAAACTTAATTTTAACACTGAAAAATGAAGGCTCTTCAATTATTTATAACATTAAAATGTACAAATGCTTGATCAATGAACTTGAAAAAAAACATGCAACTACAAAAACATTTCACAGTGTTCTAAAGTTCATGTGGCAGAAATAGAGAAGTGAAATGATTATTAACAGACAAAGAGCAACATTTTAATAACATTCTGACTGTAATAATGAGGCTGACAAAAGCAAAGAAATTCAAAGCTAAGTGTGAGCTGATGCTTCTTCCTTAACATATTGAGTATGCCTAGTTTAGCGGAATATGTGGCATTGTTAAAAAAAATAAATAAAACCCAATGACATGCTTGTCTGAGAGCCCATCAGTACTGAAGCACAGTGGGGTGAGAGCAGGCTGAAATATTAGCCTTTAGTTTCAAGATTTTGTTTTATAACTAATGTTTGAGTAAACTCAAAGTTTGTGTCTTCATTTTCTTTCAACAGTATTATTTTTTGCTCTTAAAAATATAAAAAAGTTTCTCACGCAATTGTGTCAAAAGTCAGTCCAGTGTGTCAAATCACCATTTGTAAAACAGATTAAAAATGGTGATAGATTCTGACACTGTTCCACCCTGTGATACAGGATATGGAAATGGAGTATTATGAGGAAGCACCCTTGAGACAGAAAAGTCTGAGATGTCTAGTGAAAGCCGTTCAGCCCATTTTTTTGTGATGATGTCCCATGTTGTCACCCAGAGAAACTGATAGCCAGTGGTCTTAGCATAAAGGAAAGGAAGTACTTCTACAGCATGTAGACACTCTGTGGAATTCCTTGCTGCAAGGTGTCAGCAAGTCAAATGCTGTGGCTAGATAATTTTATGACCAGCAAAAGCATTTGTAATTATAATGCATTGCAATTCCATAGTGCCCTTCCTCTAAGGGCCCTAAAATACTTTACAAACATGAATGAAGCCTCACAAATCCTTTGCGAGCTAGATGGGTACTACTATCTTATAGACTCAGACTTTAAGGTCAGAAGGGACCATTATGATCATCTGGTATGACCCCCTGCATGCTGCAGGCCACAAAGCCGTCCCTACCCCTTCCCTTGACTCTGCTGTTGAAGTCCCCAAATCCTGTGGCTTAGTGACTTCAATTGGCAGAGAACCCCCCTGCCAGCAATCCCTGCCCCATGCTGCGGAGGAAGGCGAAAAACCTCCAGGGCCTCTGCCAATCTACCCTGGAGGAAAATTCCTTCCCGACCCCAAATATGGCGATCAGTAAAACCCCGAGCATGTAGGCAAGAGTCTCCAGCCTGACCCTTGTTAGTCATTGTACACCTGGGGAAACTGAGGCACAAGGGGTAGAAATCATCTCTGGGCTGGGCCAAAGTAGTAGTCCAGGAGCTAATTCAGCCTTAAGGCTACTCTAACTTCCCAGGCCTCCAATGGGCTACATGGCAGCCAGGAAATAACTGGTGCTCAGGGCCACTGCAGCTCTATCCACTCCTAGCCCCCTAACAGAGCTACCCATCTTGTTACACCTTGAAATGGCCTGGGGCTCTTCTTGGGTGTTCTGCGCCAAGAGTCTGCTCCGGAAGGGATGAATGGCTGATTGGGAAACCCAACCTCTTCCTATTTTGGATGCACAAACAAAAACCCGCACCTTTTGAGTCACCATGTATATTTTATGTAGGAACTTTGTTTTTCATATCCTGACTATTTCTAAAACCAAAAACAATTTGATCCAACAGCTGCTTTACAGCAATCCCAATAAATCCTGTTTGTTCAGCACTTTTCCAAGATTCATATTAATTCTCATTTAAGAACCTTGGATATTAAGATGGTCTTATGCAACACTGAACTGAAAACTGTCTGGTTTTGTTGCACAGCACAGAAGCTGCGAAGTTTATAAATAGAACACATACCAAGATGGTGTAATACATATAGATGTTACATGTAAAGGCTCTTGAGTGCAACAGCACAAAGACTTTGTACATGAATGTGATGCAGGAAGTGTGAGACATTCTTCACAACCTTGCAAGAGTAAGACAATTCCCTTTCCCCACAGTCAAGGATCACTGGGGTTTGGTTCTCAGCCCCAGCTGTGTGGAGTAGGGAACTAGTTGCTGATCCCTGATCCAAAGCCACTTGGTTCTGGTACTAGTTAGAGATGCAAAGGAACTGCTGTAACTTACACCACTTGGATAAGGTGCCCCAGGGACTTGGGCCAATGGAGGATTGGATGTGGCCCAGTCCCTGGAATGCCCCCTCCTCCACGTTACACTGGATGTGCTGGCTCAGGCATTGGCTACACTAGGGGAGAGGTCCCCTGAAGAGGATAATATTCCCCTGGCCATCTCTGGATGCTTTAATGACCAGAGAATCTGGCCTGATGGTAACAAAGTAGCCAAAAACAACCATTAGGAGGCTAATTCCAAGATAGCCCAGATACAGCTCCATAGATGGTAGCGTAAGTATGCACACAGCTATAGCCATGGAGGCAGCCACAATTCCAGAAGCTGCCTTTTGAAAAATAGGATCCAACCTTAATGTCTGGGTCTTGCAGCTTCTAATTATGCCCTGTATAAGGTCTCAGATGTTAAGTCTGCTGTAGGAGCAGGACGATGACGACGATGAAAGGGAACAACATCAAAAGTGTCAGCAAGAGGAGAAGGCAATACTATATCAGTGCTGAAACTACATGCATATTCCAATTTGCTATGTGACTGTGTTACTAATTTGGAAGGGGAAAAATTCAGATTATACATAGAATAGCATCCCATAAGGTACGTAAGGAAAGTGCAGCTGAAGAGGAGTTTCTTAGTAGCTGGATGACTCGCAACACACAAACACTGGATAATTAGGACATATTAGGAAGGGAAGTAGGGCTACTGGAGCACAGATCAGTCTGCAGACACCATAGTAGGAGTAAGATGAGGAAAAATAAAGATGAAAAATATTAGTGTGGAGGGGAAGGGAAGGAAGGCTGGGTAAATATCACTTCTTCACACCCCACTTCAGGTTTTAGGGGATGTATTACTTTATTTTCCATCTAGACCACAATGTTTTTTTTTAATTTATGTAATTAATCTGACAGTAAAAAAAAAATAAAGGAAAAAAGTTACAAAAATTCTATTAATAAAATTTACTAGATTAATAAGACTTAATATTACATATAAAATTTGGCATTAAATATTTAAAAATTCTATTAATAAAATACTAGATTAATAAAACCTAATATTAAATATAAAAAATTAATTGGTTGCAGTTCACCAGTTTTGTAACATGAAGCTGAAGCAAGTGACCAAGTCCTATGTAAACTCATGTGGCTGGCCGTAGGATGGCAGAGGCTGATAGAGAAAGAGAAAGTCTGGAGATGAATTCTGTTACTGGAAAATGAAAAGAGAAGAAATGGACAGGTAAGGGCCTAATCCTGTATCATTTATTTCTATGGGCCAGATTCTACCCATCCTTGTTCACGCCGGGCACTGTTTTAGTTGTCTCAGAGTCCTGTTGACTTCAGTGGGACTACAAGTGAAGTAAGCCAATACTCAGGGGTGGTCTATACTACTGCTGTAAGTTGACCCAAGTTATGCTACTTCAGTTACGTGAATAATTGAAGTCAATGTAGCTTAGGTCGACTTGCTGCGCTGTCTACATTGCACTGTGACTATGGGAGACACTCTCCCGCCAACTTTCCTTACTCTTCTCGGGGAAATGGAGTACACAAATCAATGGGAGAGCACTCTCCCATCGATTTAGTATGTCTTCACCAGATTTGCTAAATTGACACCTCCTGCATCGATTGCAGCAGTGCTTATTTACCAGTAAGTGTAGACATGGTCTCAGTGTGAATGAGGGTGTTAGAATCTAGCCCTATGGGAGCAGAAGCTGTTCCCAGTTTGGCCAGTAACTTGGGGTCCAGTCCTGCAAGGAGCTAAGTACGCCTGATATCCTTGTGGAAAGGATTCAAATCTGCAGCATCAAAGTTCATGATTTTTTGCCACTGATGCTTGATCAAACCCTTAGGTGATAGGCGCTTTGCAATCTGCCTATCATTTAGGCACCTTAGCTTATGGCATCAGTGTGAGCTGAGGGCACTCAGCATATTGAAGGCTCTCTTAAAATTAGAATAACAATTGAACAAAGAAAATATGAGCTTTAGAGTTTTAAAAAAAATTTGTTTAGATGTTTAACTTACTATAACTACATTTCAGCCAAACAGAAGTGGTACAAGTAATGTGTAAGGCACACTCCCCTGGTGCATATAAGATTAAATTTTGGGACTGTGCAGTACATTGTTCTACCAAGACTGTGTAAACTCATGTCACTGATGATACTTCACAATTTAAAAACCACAACACATAAGTAATTTTGCCTGGAGTCCAAGAAAACAGGACTTCACTTTTAATTCTGCCCAGTCAACATTTATTGCAAGTATTAAAAATTGTGTTTAAATTAGGGGAAAAAGGTTAAAATTAATATTTATTGACTTCATATTTCATTATCATTAGAAATTAGTTTGTTCTTGGGTAAACAGCTTATAGCAAGATATAAATATATGCTGCTGACCTATTAACTGGCCCAATATATTATGAAGTTATTGACAGTTGCAGTAAAATTTACTAACAGCTATTAAACCTTTTAACATACTTGATATGCCTGTCTCTCTAACACAGAGAAATTAGCTTTTTTTAAAAGATAATCTGCTACTGATATTAAATTCCTCCACAATTTTAATATATGGTCTAAGTTTATGGGTGATAAAATAAACCTAGAGCTTAAATAATATCCTTGTGTAAATTTTTTGTAAGAAAAAAGACATGTAAATGTTAGTACAGTAAGAATGATGATATAAACCACTGAAACATATAAAAGCACACAGCAAATTCTATGTTAAAATAACATTTAATACTGTATCTTATTTAAACCCACAATGCAAAGCAAGTAAAAATTTAGGCACCTTACAGTTTCTGGAGCTCTTACCACTGTTCCTAGGGAATGGCACACTTACCATATGATACTTAGAAATACACAATTTTCTGATACCTAGACATAATAGCATGAGATACTGACAGAGTAAGAAACCCTAATTCTGAATTTTCTGACAATTTGGTCTGAGGACAAACAGTTTGAGCCTGGTTCTCTACTTTTGCTACTCCAGTCTTATCCCAATGTAATTCACTTGAATTCAATGGACCAGATTCTAAACTGGCATAAATTGGCATCGCTTAATAGAAGTCCACGGAGCTATGGCAATTTACACCAGTTGAGAATCTGGCCCATTGGAGTTACATCAGTGTAAAGCTGGGAAAGTGCAGTGATTAATTAAGGATCATATTTTTAATATAGCTTTTCCTCTGTTTCCATTTTTATCTTTTAGATTTAAAAGCTGGGTGGTGAGACACTGCCCTTGAAATAAGAGTAATTGTCTTGTTACTCAATACAATTTCAATGGAACTGTCACTGCTCTGTCATTAGCAGACATTAGGCCCTTGATGGAAACGTGTCAGAGAGTGCCTGAGATGCTTTGAGACTAGTTGAATTACACTGGCACATTTCAAGCCATCCTTCAAACACAGCAGCATGGATTACAATATGAGATATGTCTGAGACAAGGTGGCCATATCTGTGCATGTGTCGATAGCCTGTGGAGGAAGCAAATAGGCTAGATTCTGCCCTAGTTTACGTCATCACTGAACTCAGTGGGGTTGCATGAGTATGTGTCAGGGCAAAGTATCACCCGTATGCTTTCACCGACCACATATTGTACTACACGTGCACAGCTAGGGTAGTGTTGGGGCTTTGGATCGTCTCTCTCTTTTTAAACCACAATATAATGCATACTTAGCTCTTATCTACATGGATGGCCCCTAGCTTCTCTGCAGAGCCCCTCTGAATTCAGTGGGACTCCATGTGGGCATAAAAGATCAAGTTCACAGAGTCCCACTGACATTTACGCGGTTCTCCACGGACACAGGATCAGGATTAAAACCCTTTCTGAAAAAGGAGCTCCTGTTTAAGCAGTAGCCATTTTTCAACCTTAATACCCAAGGAAATGTGCTCATATTATGAATAGAGGCCAGAAAAATTGTATATGCTACTCTTTTTAATTCCATATGAGACAGAATGGTCACTGGAAACCCCACATCTTCTACTTTTCCCCCTTTTAGGTACCATTTCTTCAAAGTATATAAGTATGTGCCTCTCTCAAGGGTTTTCCTCATTTTCTTCACCAAGATGACACATGTGCTTGAAGTTAAGCATATGCTTAAGTGCAGGGGAAAATGCTGAATCAAATACTTACTACTTTAAAAAGACAAAACCAACATATTCAGCATTTGTCTTTTAATATAAAATGTTGTTCCTAAGCTGAAACCTTATAGGATGAGTTGTCAACCCCCCAAAAATTGGGGTTTCCCATAGGAATGCCAATAGAGCCTTTTACTAGAAGGGCAATAGCCAGCAACATAGTTTACACAAAATGAAAGCAGCTTTGGTTCTCTATTGTGCAAGCATGCAATGTAACTGGCATGACTTTGTGGTTTCGTCTCTCAGCTTTGAAATATAGTAAACTCACAAAAGCTACTGTAGAGTTCAGAACAAACACAGGGGGTATGTTTAGTTATTTGTTTTTGTAGTAAAATAAAATATTTATTATACACAGACACCTACTGTGAACAGAGGATAAGGCCACTGTGTTTTATCTCTAGGGTGTCATGTTTGACTTCCATTAGGGATGTATTATAGACCTGTGGGTTTTCATGAATTCAGAAAGTCCACTTTGAACACTGATTTCAAAGCCTACAGGGGGTGTGAGGAATGTAAGAACACTGCTTCGTAGAAAGGAACTTGTTGCATCTAACAAACACCTTACATTTGATAAGTCAGAACTGAGATATGCTATAGAGAAAGAGGCTTTTTTCCCCACAAGATTTTAAAGACAGCTTTCCTATTGTTTTCTTCAAAACTTTATCCCATCTGAAAGCTCAAGGTGAAGACAATGAATGTGCTCCTGAAAACCTCACCATTACATCAGCATACTTTTTACATTTTACTCTAATTCCCTCCTGATGAATCATACGGGATGAGGAGATGATCTAAATGATCAGGTAGATATCAATATATCACCATAAGTGCCTCTCAGATTAATGTTACTGTACAAAACTCCCTGTAACATTTAAGAAAAGAACACTAAGGTATTTCTCATAGCAAGGAACCAAACCACAGCCTGGTAAATGAAAGATTAAGATCCATATTGTGCCTGTCCTTGAGGTGCTGCCTGTTGGCGGAGGAGAGAAGAAGGGTGCAAGAAACCTTCCCTCCACCTTCCATCCCTTATTATTAATCATGTTTATTACAGTTGAGTTTAAGGACTAACAAAGAGTGGGGCCCCATTGCGCTAGGCACTGTACAAACGCAGAGTAGCAGACGATCCCTGTCCAAAAGTGCTTACAATCTAAATAGACAAGACAGACCTAGGCGGGGAGAAGAGGGTAAGGTACACTACAAGCTGGAGGTGTAATTTCCATCTCAGGTAGACATACACATGCTAACTCTGATCCAGGGGTGCTGGAACAATTTGTATAGTGGGTGCTGGGAGCCATTGAGCCAAACTGCAAACCCTGCATGTGATGGAAACCACTTCAAGCCAGGCGGTGCAGCAGCACCCCTAGTTCCAGCACCTATGCTCTGATCAAGTTAGTGCATAAAAAAATAGAAGGGTGGCCATGGTGGCCTGATCAGCAGGAGGATCTCAGACAGGTTTGTACTCGGGGCAGCTAGCCTGTCCTACTATCCGCACCACGAAGGCTACAGTTCCATTGCAGCAGGCGAGTTTTATCAAAGCTAGTGTGCATACAAGTACGCAAGCTGGAAAGCACAGACGTCCTCTATGAAGGGCAGGTCTTTAGCAGCCCTGTGCAAGAATTGGGCACAACTGAATTCAAGGAATGCAAAGACTGTTTCCAGTCAGAGGAGTTGCTTCTTCAAAGTGAGAGGGTAAGCTTGGCCAGAGCCAGCACCATGCCCCATTCTCTCCCTGTCCCACTTACCAACAGGGCTGGTCCCAGTGGGGGAGTACATGCAGCATTCTCTTCAAAGGTGGCAACATTTCTTTGCTCCCAGAGGTATTGCACCTTACTGAGGCATAATACCTCCAGGAGCACCTGCTGCCTCCTCTGCACTAACCAATCCAGGCTCTGCTGCAATGTAACAATTTCACCCTGAAGCATGTTTACTGCAGTTATCTCTTATTACCTGCATATGTTGCTAATTAAAGGAAGCCCTGCAGAGTTCCTGATGTTCACTGAGACATTTCTCAGAATCTCCTTCTACATCACTGATTGTCTTGAAAGCAATGACAGAATAACCAAAAGAAGCAATCTGTTTCTTTAGACACATAGAACACACCAGTCTGCATGGGATTGAGGTGCCAATATAGGAAATATAGGGACAGAAGAGAACACCAACCAGAGAACTCTGCACAATGCTTTGAAGTCTGCTATTACTTAAAGCATCTGCACCTGTGTGTATGAGTTTGTGGGACCTACTTTCTCTGTGAAGAAAGTTGGCACAGCCATATTTCTCAACCTCTTCTTCGTAGGAAGGCCAATGCAATAAGATATCTTGTCTAAGACTTGAGCTGAATCTTATTTCTTCTGGTGGACAGTGCAAAAATAAACCATGCATTGAGAAGTAACCAGTCATACAGACCTGTTCTGTTGTTAATTATATTTTTGAGAAATAACCATTCTCTTTTTCATTTAAATTTTGACAAGGGATATAATTTTCAAGAGCACCTAAGTGACTTAGGAAACTAAGGACTTATCTACAGAGCACCAGCAAAACGCACTAGAGGGTAGACCCTGCTGGTGCACTTTAAAAGGTACCTAATTCTTGTTAACATCTAAAGATACCTTTTAGAGCACAACAGCAGGATCTACATGGGGCAGTTAGAGTGCAAAGTACTAGAGCACTTTACAAATCACACCCTTCTGGTGTATTTGCCAAGTCATGTAGGCAAGCTCTAAATTTCAATTTTCAAAAGTGCCACAGACACTAAGGGCCACATTTCAAAAGTATTTAGCACATAAAGATGCAGACACGCACTTAGTGGAATTTTTAAAAGGACCTAAACAACTAACCCCCATTGAAAAACAGCTACTTCTGGGGTGGAACTCAGAAAGCATTTAATAGCTTACTGCAACAAAAAAACAGTTTAGGTTCAGAAGTGAAGAAAAGTATTGTATCCAAGGGGAATGTATTTACAAAGACTGTAATTATCCCAGCTAAAATGTGGCTGGGGATCATACATCTAGGGTGAAATCCTGGCTATACTGAAGTCTATAAACTCTAATTGACTTCAGTACGGCCAGGATTTCACCCCTATTCTTGCAAATACCGTGAAATGATCAGGACCTTAGCTGTGTATCTACTGGGAGACCAGTTCGCATCCTATTCTTTGGTCACTACCCCTGGCCTATATCAAATAGAGCGAGGATTCTCCCTAGGTTCAAGAAACTCTAATGACCTATGAAAGGTTTTGGCTGCAATAGTCATAGACAGTAAGTCCCTGACTTCGTTATGTGCCTCCTTGTTTCACTTGAATTCAACCATTAAATCTGAACTTCCAGTTCAAATTAAATATGTCATGACCAATGTCAGATATATGGACAACTTCAGAGTGGAATATTACCCAAGGCAATCTGCTCTGACCGTATCATGCCTTAAGTCTAAGACAAAATCTATGGGGAATTAAATAAAATAACTCAGTCAAGCATTAATCTTTTCCTTATTTTTTTTCCAATGGCTTTCACACAACTCCCTTGCAAAGCAATTCTGTATCATACAGGAGTAGCACAGCTTTCCTATATCTTTTCTATTGCCACTCATTCTCTCACGTGTTATCTAGTATCATTTTCCTAGCATCCTGTATCATTTCATTTCTAGCGCTTGCTGCTAATACAGAGTTCTTTTGTTATGTTATTTACATAAAGTCTGTAAAGTACTGTGAGGTAGAATGTATGAATGAGGTAATCAAAATAAACTTTATTGTATTGCATTGTAGACTATAATGTTTGGAGCCACTGGTTGGAAATCCTGTAGTATCTTTTAAAAGGGTTTGGCCACTATATATTTGTCTCAGCATAATGGAGAAATAAGAAGCCAAAGCTACTTCACACTATCCAAAGTTGCTGGTGGTACTCCCAACACTCAATGGACCAAATTCACAGGTAATGAGAAATGGGGTGTAAAATACATTTTGGTAAATGTGGCTAAAGGACAAGAAAGAAAAAAAACAAACATGACAGATGGCAGTCATGTCATTTAATGCAATTCTGAAAGGTACTGAGATACTACTGTGAGGAGGGCAATAGAAGCCTGAACTGTATCAATTTTTCCTTTAAAAAGCAATATTTATATAACACCTGGGTTAGGGGCTCATGCAGTTCTTGATGCAGGGGGTACAAAAGAAGCTCCAGAACAAGAAGGAGCTCAAGGGGAAATTTTCCTGTTGTTAAGCAGAAGCACAAGTTTGTCACCGCGGTGGTGCCATCGGATAATCACCAGCCAAGTGAAAGCTAGTTGATGTACAGCAGTGAAAATGTGAGCTAATGGGTTTGTGACTGGTAAATATCACTATTAACAAATAGTCCAGTCAAATGGGGACATTTTAAAAATCTGAGATTTTGGAGGGGATGAGGGTTATCTCCAATATCAAAATATAGGTTTCAGAGCTGGGACTCGGGATTTGAGGAGTTTCATGAAACCATAGAATCCCAAAACGAGACGTAGTTACAGAATATTTCATTGTGACTAGTGGTTTTGAGAGAGCATGTTTTTTCCTATATAAAATATCAGGTCTAATAGCAGAGACACTAGTTCAGATTAATAAGACTATAAATAATTTTGAATAGCCCTAGCTGAGTTTTGCAATGACGTCTATGATTAAAATATGAGTGAAACAAAGAATAATAAAAATTAAAAATTATACCCCCATCCCCCACCTGACCACCTCATAATACATACACACACAAACTCAGCAGATTTGGAGATTATAGATTTCTGATGTTTCAATTGGTGGTGTTGGTGGTTGTCTTTCTTAATTTACGGAGTACCCAAAAGTCCTTTACAGGAAAAACGTTCCTGTCCTGAAGAGTTGGTAATAATCTAAATAAAATAAAGTAGACAGCATAGAGCAGAGACAGATATAAGGAACAAATTGTCTTTATGCTTTAAATGAGTTGCTTTGTTTATTTTTATTTCTTTTATTATTAACCCTCGCTGTTTTTCTTTTCCCTGTTTAAATGGTAAATCCACAACCAAGCATGGACACCAACTGATTTTTCTTGTTCACAAAGGCAAAATGTGACTGTTGCTCAATACACGAGCCCTTTTATATAGCTCTGATTGCGATCTAAAATGAGCTTTATTACATTGCTAGAACAGACTTCCCTTTGTGCTTCTTATGCTATCAGGTATGGGTAGCCATGCAAAGAAGTGGTACCAGCACTAGGGAGTGAACATTTCTAACTACAGGATTATGCCCCGTTTGTCATTCCCTGGCTGGCTGCCCTGCCTTTCTTCATCTCACTGTTCATCATGCCTAAGCCATGTATTTTCTCTCCCCCATTTAGAAAAATCTATAAGGGAAGTTAAGCACTGTAATAAGCTTCTAAGGGAGGTTGTGGAATCCCCATCATTGGAGTTTTTTAAGAACAGGTTGGACAAACATTTAATATATGGAATCAAGTATCAGAGGGGTAGCCATGTTAGTCTGAATCTGTAAAAAGCAACAGAGGGTCCTGTGGCACCTTTAAGACTAACAAAAGTATTGGGAGCATAAGCTTTTGTGGGTCAGAACCTCACTTCTTCAGACTTGCATCTGAAGAAGTGAGGTTCTTACCCACGAAAGCTTATGCTCCCAATATATGGAGATATACCTATCTCATTAAACTAGAAGGGACCTTGAAAGGTCATTGAGTCCAGCCCCCTGCCTTCACTAGCAGGACCAAGTACTGATTTTTGCCCCAGATCCCTAAATGGCCCCCATCCAAAAATATTACCTTCCCCAGATAAGTGGGAGAATAGAAATGTGCCAGGTTGGCATACATAAGTCTGATGCATATGTATGATGTACATAAGTATATGTTCCCCACATTGGCACAGACCCTGTCTGTGCCTGAAGGTTCAGTTGGTAGATACCAGGGCCAGTACTCTTTGTCAGAGATGTCACTGAAAGGATCCCACAGAAGCACTGTGGGATTGTGAAGCGAAGACCAATTGAACTGGTGCAGTGGAGACACCTGTGATTTCCATACTAGTTGGGAACCAATGCATGCAGGGGCATTGAGAAGACTTGTTTGTAGGTAGTGCAATCATACTAATCACACTGGGAACACTTCTGAAATGTTACCACTTGTGAGTGTGAATGTGAAGTATTTTAAACCCATTCCAGATGTTTGAAACAGTGGTCAGAAGGGAGGCCAAAATTCTCAAGAGTGAACAACTCTAGAAAGAAACTTGTCCCCTTTCTAGTGCATGTGCTGTTGTCAGACCTTGTCTTTCTTACTGTTAATGTACTATATAATACTAAATAATGGCAAGGAAGTTGCAGTATCTTCAGCTTTTCCAAACAAAAATGGGATTGACTTGTTTGGAAACTACCAGATATTTCAAAGCATAGAGCCAGACCTTCAGTTGGGGGAGGGATAGCTCAGTGGTTTGAGCATTGGCCTGCTAAACCCAGGGTTGTGAGTTCAATCCTTGAGGGGGCCACTTGGGGATCTGGGGCAAAATCAGTACTTGGTCCTGCTAGAGAAGGCAGGGGGCTGGACTTGATGACCTTTCAAGGTCCCTTCCAGTTCTAGGAGATGGGATATCTCCATTATTATTGTCATAAGTCCATTGAAATCAATGGTAAGAACATAAAAACGGCCATACTGGGTTAGACCAAAGGTCCATCGAGCCCAACAGTGGCTAATGCCAGAGGGAATGAACAGAACAGGTAATCATCAAGTGATCCATCCCGTCACCCATTCCCAGCTTCTGGCAAACAAAGGCTAGGGACACCATCCTTGCCCATCTTGGCTAATAGCCTCCATGAACTTATCTGTGTTTGAACCCTGTTATAATTTTGCCTTCACAACATCCTCTGGCAAGGATTTCCATGGGTTGACTGTGCATTATGTGATCCCTAGTTCTTGTGTTCTGAGAAGGAGTAAATAACACTTCCTCATTTACTTTCTCCACATCAGTCATGATTTTATAGACCTCTATCATATCCTCCCCCTCCCCCCCCGTAGTTGTCTCTTTTCCAAGCTGAAAAGTCCCAGTTTTATTAATCTCTTCTCATATGGAAGCCGTTCCATACCCCTAATCATTTTTGTTGCCCTTTTCTGAATCTTTTCCAGTTCCAATATATCTTTTTTGAGATGGGGCGACAACATCTGCATGCAGTATTCACTCTTTCTTGAGTGGTAACAGCTAATTTAGACCACCATCATTTTATATGTATAGTTGGGATTATGTTTTCCAACGTGCATTACTTTGCATTGATCAATACTGAATTTCATCTGCCATTTTGTTGCCCAGTCACCCAGTTTTGAGAGATCCTTTTGTAGCTCTTCACAGTCTGCTTGGGACTTAACTATCTTGAGTAGTTTTGTATCATTTACAAATTTTGCCACCTCACTGTTTACCCCTTTTTCCAGATCATTTATGAATATGTTGAATAGGACTGGTCCCAGTACAGATCTAATTTAATATGAGGTTCAACAAGGACAAGTGCAGAGTCCTGCACTTAGGATGGAAGAATCCCATGCACTGCTACAGACTAGGGACCAAGAGGCTAGGCAGCAGTTCTGCAGAAAAGGACCTACGGGTTACAGTGGACGAGAAGCTGGATATGAGTCAGCAGTGTGCCCTTGTTGCCAAGAAAGCTAATGGCATTTTGGGCTGTATAAATAGGAGCACTGCCAGCAGATTGAGGGAACTGATCATTCCTCTCTATTCGACACTGGATGAGGCCTCATCTGGAGTACTGTGTCCAGTTTTGGGCCCCACACTACAAGAACGATGTGGAAAAATCGGGAAGAATCCAGCGGAGGGCAACAAAAATGATTAGTGGGCTGCAACACATGAATTATGAAGAGAGCCTGAGGGAACTGGGATTATTTAGTCTGCAGAAGAGAAGAATGAGGGGGGATTTGATAGCTGCCTTCAACTACATGAAAGGGGGTTCCAAAGAGGATGGATCTAGACTGTACTCAGTGGTACCAGATGACAGAACAAGGAGTAATGGTCTCAATTTGCAGTGGGGGAGGTTTGGGTTGGATATTAGGAAAAGCTTTTTCACTGGGAGGGTGGTGAAGCACTGGAATGGGTTACCTAGGGAGGTGGTGGAATCTCCTTCCTTAGAGGTTTTTAAGGTCAGGCTTGACAAAGCCCTGGCTGGGATGATTTAGTTGGGGATTGGTCCTGCTTTGAGCAGCGGGTTGGATTAGATGACCTCCTGAGGTCCCTTCTAACCTTCATATTCTATGATTGTCTCATCCATGCATCGAGACCCTGCAGTTCTGCCTGTCTAACTGGCCCTGCGCGTGGAACTGGAAGCATTTCAGAGAATCCTACCATGGAGATCCTGGACTTCAATCTCTTACCTAATAGCCTACATTTGGCCTCCAGGACCTCTCTCCTTTCGTTCCCTCTGTCATTGGGAACCACATGTACCACAACCACAGGCACTACACATAAGTCTATCTAGATGTCTTGAGAGATCTGCAACCTTCGCACCAGGCAGGCAAGTCACCATGTGATTCTCCAGGTCTTCGCAAACCCAGCTATCTACTTTTCTAATGATTGAATCCCCTATAACTATTACCTGTCTCTTCCTAATAACTGGAAAGGTTATCCCCCGGAAAGATATCCTGAGTGTGAGAGAATACCACGACATCATCTGGAAGGAGGGTCCCAACTATGAGATCATTTCCCTCTGCTCCAGTTGGATATTCTCCTTCCCTGAGACTTTCATCCTCCTCAACAGCACAGGCTGTCAGACTGGGGGTGGGACTTTTCTACTGTTTCCCAGAAAGTCTCATCTATGTACCTCTCTGTCTCCCTTAGCTCCTCCAGTTCAGCCATTCTGGTCTCCAAAGCCAGTATACGGTCTCTTAGGATCAGGAGCTCCTTGCACCGAATACACACATATGCCACCTAATCATACATGCCTACTAGGCAAAGCACTGGGTGCAATAAACTGGATAGCCCGCCCTCACACTCACCCTCTCAACTTCCTCACACAACTCCCCTGTTAGCTGCTCCTATTTTCTAGCTCCCTCTGAACTTAGGAGTGGGCTTTTTAAAGCCCTGGTCTTCCTGAGTAGCTGTGCCCCCCTGGTTAAGGGTTGATGGGTGCTAAAGGGCTTAGGGAACAAGGCCTGGTTAAGTAGCTCTCAGCCTTGCCTAGTAGGCTGCTAGGCTCAGCACATGGTCCCCTAAACAGAGCATACAGTATATTTCAGTCAAGCAGCAAGCATAACACCTCAAACACACATATTAAGACAACAAAGGGTAACGTAATCGCTCCTCCTTCACCTGGAGAACTCCTTCACAAAACTCCCCTGGTACAATGCCTATTTTTACCAGCTGAATATCTGGCCCATAGATTCAGCTCACATACGCAGTAAAAGGGAAGACATTTTCTAAGAGACTGAGACAAGGAGAAATGATGTTAAAAAGACATTCAACCTTACTAGCTTCAGTGTTCTAGAGATTTTATTCATCTAGCCAAGCTGTATATTGCAGAAAACAGCACAGCAGTGACTGCACAATTATGTCCTGCCTTCACTCTCTACACTTGTCTGTGACTATCCATGTCATAAGTCATTCACAAGTTTGCTGAGGTGATTCTACACAGTCAGTACTAAATCAAGAAGAAAAGGAATATATATAATCCTCCAGCTACCTGGACCATTTTTTCTATTTCAATAAACAAATTCTAATGTCCAGGTCTATGCATGACCCAATTGTGAGTGCCAGAGTCACAAAAGTATTTTAGGCTCAGTAAACATTAGAAAGTTGTGGGCCCCTTGCTCCTATCCATAGCATACCACATGTGATCCATACTCCCATGTCTGATCTACATATCCATATATTTGCCATGAGCATAGCCAAGGAAGTAGTGCTAACCACAGAACAGGTGTGGTATTGTTGTCAGAGGCATAAGAAGAGACCCAGCATGAGCCATTTTTCCAGTGGGTTGGTAGCTTGCACATTGATAGCATGCTAATACCTTTTGCCTTTCTCAGGGGCCACTGCACATGGAAAGTGAGCCAGGCAGCTGTCTCTACTATTGAGTGTCCTCTACAAGAATTGCTCAAAGTGTAGTTCTACTCTGATAAGAGACTCTATATAAATAGCAGCATGGATCCCCATGGTTTGTTTGTTTTTTGTCTCTTAATAATTCCCATGTGGGAAGTACTCAGTTAACAAGTAAAAAGTTTATTTTTTTTCTGCCAGCCCTGCAAACCCAGCCTGGGCTCTTAGAGTCAAGCTGAGTTTTTTCCCTCTCATTCATTAGGAGTAATAAAGGTTCTTCAAAGTAAATTAAGGCTTCCAGTTACACTTGTGCAACAACCCTGTCTTCAAACACTGCCCTTACAATTTTACCTGTAATGTCCAATTGCCTTATCCAGTTTCCGCACAGGCAAAACTGATTGACCAGAATTGGAAAGCAATCGACAACTCAGTCGGTAATGTAGAAGAAGGGAAAGCATGCAGTTCACTCTCCCATAGCTGCGTTGGTTCTTCAGGGCTAAACGGAGGGAAAAACAGTGAAAACTCATTTTTGACACTAAAATAGACATGACTCAATTTGTTTAATTCTACAGTAGAAGCAGGAGGTACAAATAGCCCATAAACATCATCAATTTAATAAATCACACAATTCTATCACAGAAAGGCTGGAGTCACAGAAGACATACTATGAATTTTTATGGTGGCTGAATCTAATTGACAACTGAGTTAAATGACATGATGTTGAAGACTGACAAACCATGTTCAGTATTGTATCAATTAACTCCATTGTTCACATACACATTCACCATAGCAACATTTCATAGTGTTCACCAAGTCACAATTACCATGACTTATCATCATCACCACCTCAGTAGCTATACCGAGTGTGCTGTATAACAGCTGCTGTGTTATTCTACATTTAGGGTACAACCATAGCTAATTTATTGCTTTATAAAATGCTGTTAGATATCTACTGTATAAAAAAGTGCCATTTACAATTCTATATTAACTGCAAAAAATTATGTTAGGGCAAAAGTGGGATTTAAATACATAAAATTAAGGAAATTTGGTCTGTTGGCCTCTGGGACATATGTTATTAAGAAGAGAACGAAGAGGGTTTTTATGGAAGTTATTCAAAACAGGCCTACTAATGGCTTGCCAAATTTGGTATTAAAAGATAAAGCTGTCTTGAGTTCATTTCAGAAATGATCTTACCATCAAATGTTTTCTTTTTTCCCCCCCCATTAAATGGACTGAAAATCAGCCAAACCAAATTCCTTGAGATTTGGCAAAATGTTCCCTCCCAGATTGAGAACAGCCCAAGTTTGAGCCTGAAGGGAAACATTTTTGCCAAAGTTATAAAAGCTGAAGTGAAAGTGATGATACCATATCTGGCATTTATACAGTGCTTTCATCCCAAAGGATCCCAAAGCACATTGCAAATATTAGGCCAAATTCTTAAGTCTTTATTCATGCAAAACCTTCATCAAAGTATATGGAATCCTGCAGTCCATGGTCAGAAAAAACTCATTTGGAGCCTGTTCTTAACTTTCACTGATGTTAATGGCAAAAGTGCCACTGATTTCAGTGGAACAGCATCCGGACTTTGGCTTCATTGCAAGTTTTCTCAGCACGGACTGCAAGACTGGGCCTTAATAATCTATGTACAGAAATCACTCCACCCACCTCTGAAATGGTTTTGGGGTGAAACGTGACAATTGTTCAACTGCACATGTATCTACTCTGCCATTAGAACATTGGCTAAGTGTAGATTGTAAACAAAGGTTCAAAATCCTCTCTATCACTGCCTCAGTCCTGGCTACTAAAAGTTGCATATGTGTACAAGCACGCATTACAGAATCATCATTCTAAAAACTGGTTCAATTGATTTTTTTTATGTCTTATAATACAGCATTTTCCCTAATGTGCTTCTCTTTCCTATCTTCAGCATTTTTACTTGAATTCAGTTTTTTAAGCTTCCACTATTATATTATTTTCCCTAGAACTTCTCTGGCATTTAAAAATGTTCATTTTTCCAAATGAGTGCTTCCCATAATTATTATACAGACTTGATTTTCATGTTTTTCCATGTTCGTGTGTTTTGCCTTTGTTCTTTTATATTTTCCCAGGGATTTTCCTTGTTTGTAAGATTTTTTGCCTTTCCCTGTGTTTTATTAATGGCTTTTCCCTTCTTTGTGTGGTTTGTTTTTCCCTGGAATCATGCTATCTTTACCTTGGGACTTTTTCCATTTCCCCCTGAATTTACCCACACCAAGTTTTCTGGCTTTAAAAACTTCCTCTGATACCTCATTTTTAAGGAATACCTAAACAAAAGGAGCTTTTCTGAATTCATACACTGGGCTTTGAGGTGATAATGGTAATTTTTATGTCCCTCCCTTACATATTCTAGACAACTGTGGATTTTGGAGTGGACGTGGGCCACAGAATCCATGGCCTCCAATATCTTCACATCAGAAGGGTTGATTCAAAGAAAATTCCATGAGGGAAATAACATAACAGTCTCCTCCCTCTGTCTTAGATCCAATACCATCAGTTTTCCATTAGAGAGAGTGATCTGACTCTCTGTGTCCAATTTAAACAGAAAATGTCAACTTAAATAGTGAGATCTGATTACACAATTGCAATTTTATATTGAAACCCAATCTTGCATTCTGCTGTCCCATACCAATGCCAAATGGCCCGAGTGTAAAGTCTTCAATGTAAACAACCTCAGTGTTGGTTGGATTGAGTCCTATAAGCACATATTTAGGAAAAATCACCGTGCACCTAGAGAATGGCACTCCAAGGTTAGTCAGCTTTCCTCCATCCTTTTAGTTCTACCCTCATACATTGAGTTACCCTCTTTCCAACATACTTGTTTTTCCTTAGAACAGTGGCTGACCTACTGGCTTAGCGTAAGCATTCCAACAAAGGGCTAGTGGGAAGATGCATCATTGTGCTAGGAGGCAGGTCATTAGAGAGATATGTCACCTTTGTAGTATACCTACAGCAATGTACATATAAAGGAGGCACCTTAATGGCACTACAGTGAAGGTACGTACGTATACACACACACACACACATCACACACTCTACCTTCATGGCATTCCAAAGAAAATTATCAAAGTCAAACAGAATGATTCTCTAGTATGATCTATTAAAAACTAATAAGAATCCTCATTTACTGAAGTTGGTTTACAGAAGAAGCCAGTCATGGTTTTCTGCAAGAAATAACTGTGGTTAAAAAAAGAAAGTAACATGCTTATTTTTACTACCTTGTGCCTCCTTTTCTTCTCTTTAGACTTCTCAGTCATGTGTGCTGCTGAACATTTGATTACATTTTTAAGCAACTGAAGCAGGCTTTTTGGATATTATTCTTTATTTAAAAGAATTCTGAAGTCTTCAGCAAGCACAGCAATATGGGGAAACCCTACCATGAAAGCTATGGGCCTGTCCCTGTTAACCCTTACTTATGCGAATAATCCATACTTCTCACACGAGTAAGAGCCACGTGCATGGGTCAGGACTGTAGGGTTTGGCTCTATATTTGTGCTGAATGCTAATATACACTGATTCAGGGCTGTTTATTTTTTACAGTATTGTTTTGCTTTACTCTTCGTTTATTTTATATGTTGTTTTTAATAACATGTAACTGCAGGTCTGTACATAATTAACAATAAAGTACTGTGAAAGGGTTAAGGCTTGCTAGCAGTTTGGTCATATTACAACAATTAAAGTGATTCATTGTCTATGTCTAATGGCATAATCTGACTGTAAAGACAGCAGAGTGGGCGTTGGAAAATATACAGCAGCCCACTATAGTCAGTGTCAGGCATAACAGGAAATGACTGTGGGTGTTAACCATGTCACAAATGGTTGGATTAAATGCTGACTCCACAGCTGAAAAGCCAGCTAAAGCTTTGGGAAAGCGATCATATATGTTTCAATAACAATTAGGAGATTATCTAATACTGTGTTTAGCCACAGAACAGAAAGTGTACAGAGAACCTATCACAGGTGATTCTACTTAAAATCATATTAACTATCTTTTCATTATAATGGCCAATAAGTAAAACTGTTCAGAGTAATTTGCTATGATTTGTTCAGAAAGCAAGATATTTTATATGCAAATAAATAGGAAATATAACTCCTGATTATGATATTGTCATTAAGGTAGTTATTTTCAATTAAGAATTTTTATTAGCTCTCATCAAGTAGAGTAATGAAAGTGCTGTGAAATATATTTCCTTTCCCACCCAACCTGCTCTTCCTGCCCTTCTAAAATGGCCTCTCCTTTCTGTAAAAAGCAAAAAAAGAAATTATAATTTACCAGCATCATAACAACAATGCTCCGGTTTGTTTTATTTTATTCTCCTCTCTTTATCCAATTAGAGTTGAGATGTTGGTATGCCATATTTCATCATTTAATGGTGTTGGGTTTTTTTTACAAGTTGTCCATTTCCCAATTCTTCCACATGTTCTTGGTCTAGGTCCTTCCATTGTTTAACACAGTGGTTTTCAACTTTTTTTCATTTGTGGATTCCTAAAACTTTTTGAATGGAGGTGCAGACCCCTTTGTCCAATCTTAGACATAGTCTGCAGATCTCCAGGGGTCCGTGGACCACAGGTTGAAAACCATTGTCCTATGGTAATGACAACCTTTCGTGGCCCCCTTAGATATAGTCTGTGGAGCCCCAGGGGTCCACGGACCACAGGTTGAAAACCACTGGTCTACCAGTTGATCTGGCATCTGCTCCAGGATGATATTTGGTTCCTGTCCCTCTTCTATGTGGTCATGCCTTTTGGAGCTTTTTCTGGCAATCTTGGACTAGACTTCTTGTCTTTTTGTTTCTCTTTTTATTTCCCCAGAGGAGAAGGACTAAACCAGTCCATATTTTCTTATCTACTGTAATAATTTCATTTTATTAAGGTCCCTAATCCAAATTATGAATGCCTCACATTCTCTTCCTGTTACCCAGCTGACAGTCTGCTCACAGTTTGGTGGATATACCTCACATTCTCCTCCTGAAACCTTTCTAGTTTCTAGAGAAAAAAAGAGAATCTTAATCTAGAATGATCTTCCTTCCACAATTTAATTAACACAGACTACATTTATTAAGAATTTTTACATTCTTGGCCTCTTGGATGAGCTAAAACAAAAACAAACAACACAATTTTTTTTAAGGCAAAGGCTTTAATATCAGATTAAACCCACTTTGATTGTAAATCTATTTTTGACTACACATTACCAAAGAATATTACAAGAAAAGTCTGTTTCATGAAGTTATGATTATTTAAATTGCTCTTTCTTTCTCTCTTTTTTCACTCATACTCTCTGGAGGATCTGAAAATAAGCCTCCAGCTATACAAGTCAGTGCTGCAGGTTTATCCAAGAGACTACGGAGTTTTTCACAAAATACCTTTATTATTTTCTGGGGTTCCTCTGCATTGTGTGCAAACTCCAAGGTTTTTTGAGATCAGGAATGTAAAGGAAATGGGCACAGTTGAAACCATAGAAGAATAAATGGCATTTTCCAAAAATTGTGCTTGCCTTATGAGTTAAAAGCTGCAGTTTACACACGAGTTTGTTTTCAGTCATTTCTGTTTGTATTATATTTTCAGTGACCCTGTATTTGTTTGGATAGTGGCAAGAAAGAATGTTGGAAAGTATCTGTCAGCAAGTGGTGAATCTCATAGTGTTCGGAGATTTGAACCATTTCTGACAGTATCCAAAACACTTTAGTCATCTCTAGTATCTGTGTAAACAAATCACAAAAATACTTAGCAGCAAAAGCATGTGCTCAACTGTTGTGAGTACAAATTAAGCACTCAGTCCCGCAAACCCTTTGACAGCATTTCCATTAGCCTAAAAATGAAACCCATGTTTCACCACTGGCGCAACACTGGTGTAGTGGCAGTCTATAGCAGCTAGGGCTCAGAAGCAAAGCAGCCTGGGATGGGATGGTGGTATAAAACTCTACACTGCAGCTTCTACCACAGTACCTCCAGCTAAGTTGCACCAGTAATGAACTACAGGTTCTATTTTTGCCAGTGCAAACAGGACCTCACTCTTGTGAGTTTTCCTTAAATACACCTCTACCCCAATATAACGCAACCCGGTGTAACACAAATACAGATATAACGCGGTAAAGCAGCGCTCCGGGGGGGCGGGGCTATGCACTCCGGTGGATCAAAGCAAGATCGATATAACACGGTTTCACCTATAATGTGGTAAGATATTTTGGCTCCCGAGGACAGTGTTATATCGGGGTAGAGGTGTACCTTATTAGACCCATCAAGAGTAATTCCATTCCTTTCTCACAGGAGTAAGGATTATTCATGTGCAGAACCAGGCCCTGCTACTGCTTGAAAGGGAGAATGGGTGAGGCAGGTGTTCTTACTTAAGTGTTAAAGGTCCGATCCTGCACCACAGAAGTTAAGGGGAGATGGGGAGTTTAGCTATTAAATTCAGTTGGAACATAATCAGACCCTAAATAAAATATAGTAATGTCTGAGGTTTTTTTAACCACATTTTCAAGAGATGACATAGTAGCAGTGTTGTTGTACTGTTACTTAGCATGTTGTCCAATTAAATTAGAATGTAGCTAGCCATTTGGGTAGCACAACAGGAATATAGTTTATCATCCACGTAAAGAAAGCATGACAAAAGAGCCTGCATGAGGTACTCTCGGGTGCCCAAGCATGGCTATTGAGTCATGAAACTTGGTCCATTGCCAACATCCTCCCACAGCTATCCAGTAAGGAGCTCAAATCTGATCAATTTATTTTTCAATAACCAAATACACAAGTTATATTCTAACTAATTTAAACATAAGTACCATACATTTACCAGCAATCTATCCATGAAGATGTGAGTGCAATACAAAGCATGATTGAGTGTATTTCATTTTACTATAAATGTGAATCGATCTGGAAATTAAGTGTGGCCACAAGGTTTGTGGTAAATAACCAATGTGGCTTCCTGAGCCACAAAGTGTGAGTCTCCCTGTTGTTAAAAAATGTGTTTCCATTTTATGGAATTATCTAAGACATCTTAAAAGTATTTTTTCTTAAACAGACTTAAGTCTTAGCACATGTGTGATTCTAGCATTATTAACCCTACTGTTAGTTTGCTTC
Source organism: Malaclemys terrapin pileata (assembly GCF_027887155.1). Classification (NCBI taxonomy): domain Eukaryota; kingdom Metazoa; phylum Chordata; order Testudines; family Emydidae; genus Malaclemys; species Malaclemys terrapin. Next base: position 103,950,833 of record NC_071511.1, on the reverse strand, counting down.
TGTATATAGCACTCAGAAAAGTGACACACCAATAGAAACAGTGAAGAACTAACAGGCTTTACTACAGGAAGAATAAAGCAGGATTTCACAGCCACTTATCTTTGCAGTAACCAGTTTCCCACTTCCCTCAGCACTCTCAGGGGGTTAATGGGCTACTTCAGGTGCTCTCCTCAACATAGTTCCTCTTTTGTTTATAACCCTTTAGGAATCACAGTTTCCTCTGAAGCCTAGTACTTCCAGTTGCAGGGCCAGTTTTAGCTAGAGGAAGCCTGTGAAGTGTGGTCCAGTGGTTGGAATCAGGTTGCCTTTGTTTAGCCCTATACCAAAGGAAGACTGCATGTTTGCATGATACAAAGATTAAATCCAGGAGTCCTCAATTTGGGTCCACCAGTTCTAGCCACGAAACAATACTCCCTTCACTTCCAATAAGGGAACAGTGTGTATGCGTGTATCTGTGTCTAGGTGTCTGGGTGTGGCAGTCAGCATGCATTTGGGGACAAGCAGTAAGGCACACTAAAAGTCTTTTCCTGCTCCCCTCACCCTGCCTGTGCTATAAGTAATACAGAACAAACAGAAAAATTATAACCTTGTATTGTCTTTTTGTCCCCTTTAGTTATAAATTTTCTTCACCATAAACGTGCAAACTGGAGAAATTAAACTAACAAAACAATTTCCAATACTGTAATTGTCTAATAGTTTGATGCAAGGTATATGGTCCAGCAGAATTTGAAAAGGGTGGCTAGCTCTTTAGAGTATTAAATTTCAAGCAAGGTCCCACTCAAGGGGGAGTTTTGTCATTGATATCAGTAAAGAGCAGGCTTTGTCCCCAAGATACATCATAAAATATGGTGAAGGTGGTTTAACTGTATGCCTCTGCTAGTTGCCCCAGGTCTGTTTATACCACTAGCTGCTATTTAGCACTAGGTGCTCCTGTTTTCATTTGCCCCCCTTAGACTTCACTGTCCAAATACAACTCAGGAACTAGAGGGGTAGAAGGTAAATTTACACTACTAGTGAATTGCTTACACCCTAGAGCCCCTAGCTTAGGGCTTGTCTATACAGTGATTTAGTGTTCAGCAAGTCAGGGTGTGAATCTACAGCACGCTAGCTTGCTGTGCACTAACAGTCTGCATGGACCCTAATACTGTGCACTAAAAAATTACGTAGCGTGATTTGACCTGCCGTTGTTTGAAATGGGAGTACGTGTTTGAAACGGGAATACATTAAAGAGCACTATGAAACTTTTAGTACATGGTAGGTGAGTGTGACAAGATAGAGTGTTGTAGATTTACACCCTGGCTTGCTATACACTAAATCACCAAGTAAACAAGCCCTTATACTAGTGTAATTTACACAATACTCTGAATATATGAGACAAAGCTGACAAACATATGTCTGCTCTGCCGTTTGCCTAGTATTTTCCTAGATAGCGGGTTACATAATTTTGTTGCTAGTATTGGAATTGTATAGGTTGTATGTTCTATCTACTGTAGGTTTGGTGACAGTCTTCATGTGTCTACCCCAAGATAGTGCGCCACCTTATTAGAAAGTATACAGAAATTGATTCAAGAATCCTTAATGGCCCTTTAGTCCTAAAAATAATGTTAGGTGCACAAATTTCTGCCTATGTGCCTGTGAAAATCTTACCATGAGATTTTTTTGAATGGTTTTCTTAAATGCCAATACATAATTTTAAAATATTTGAATTCTGTAAAGTATGTCCCCTTATGTGTTACTAGTACACTGGAATGACTCTCTGTTTTGTAAATGAACATGCATATCCCTTATGTGATTTACTGTACAGCTAATGTAAATTGTCTTGTGGAGATTTTATGATGCCTTGTTGGATAGTGAATGTTAAGTCAAACCTTGCTATATCTGAGGAAAATAGAAGCTAGATCTAGTGGGGAAGAAGTGACAAGAGCTTTTCTTAATGTGGATTCTTGCCTGTAGTAAAAGAACAGTAACTCTACCCTAATAAAAATTAAATAAACTACCTGTCTTTTGTAGTGGTGTTTATTTGTTTATTTTTAAATCTTGTTAACCGTCATAAACAGCTATTCTCAACCATCAGAATGATAAAAGAGCCTAAAAATATTTTGGCCAGATTCCATGTGGTTTTTTGATGACTTTCCGAAGAGAATTCATATAACGTGCTTTTTTTCCATGGGAAGCATGTTTTTCCATGATTCATAAACCCCCTTTTATCCAGTCCATGAAAGGACCTCTCTACATTATGTAGAACTGAGCTGACACATTTATGTGCAAAATTGCTGGAGCATTTACACCACTATTCATCAAGGCAGTGTCTGTGCTCCAGGAATATTGCAATCACCTGGCACAATCAGTTTAACACACATATACAAACTCTAGGAAGACTATGTGATTATAGCACAGAACAAAATATAACACCTTTGTAACATAAGACCAGTCTAAGAAATGTTAGAAAAATGACAAATGTGCTTATAAATTAGTGAAAGGTCATTGTCCTTTTGGTTTAGGATTGAATAATATTGAACATGTGTAAAAACTAGAGAAGTAGTTGACTCAGAGGATTAGTAACAAGATATAGATCTTTTCAATGCTACGGGACCAATGGAAATCCACACTAACCTTTTAATTTCTGAAATTCATTGCCATCTAATTGCTTGTCAGTGGCCTATGTGAAGTAAGTTTATGGTTTCAGTCCATTTTCTATCCATATTACAAAAATCACCATCAAAGCAGACACCTTATTGGCTTTCTCAGCAAAGAAGCCAAAGATTGAAGCAGAGAGACTTAATGCTCCTCTCATAGGCATTGTCTAGATTACAAAATTAAACCGCGGTTATCAGCCATCAGTTTAGCTGAACCAGCGCCAAGTATTGTTAAGCTTCTAGTGCAGACAAGTTTATGCTGTGTTTAAGCATGGTTAGATGAACATACAATTTATCCTTGCCTATCCAGATAGATAAGGGTTTAAACTAGGTGGTACTTCGTGAGTGGGCTTGATGCACATAGGTGAAGCAATGAAGAGATGCTTGGATGGATTCTATCTGTATGTCACCTATTCCAGTGATCAGTGCCCTTCTCCTAGGCAGCTTCAAAAAATCCCCATTGGTTATGAAAACGGTACAGGAACTGTATTCTGTCAAGGTCAGGGAGATTTTTTTTTCCCCATGGGATATATTTTGTAGAAAGAGTTCATAGGATTGTCTACAGAATATTCTAGAAACAGTTAAAAGATAACGTCTATTCCAATCAATGAAATGCAGCAAATACATGCAATGTCTGGACACAATGGAGAAGCATAGTTCCAAAAACTGACAAGTACAGCCTCGAATAAACACATGGCTTGCTCAAGCCCTCATCCTGCAAAGAAACCAATGAGGCACACTTTTGTGCTTGAACAGAGCCCTAGTGACTTCAATTACAGGGATTCTCTTTGTAGGATCGAAGTCTTAGGATATGCCTACACTTTGAGCTGGGTATGTAAATCCCAGGTCGAGGATATAGCCTCGCTAGCTCTGACTGAGCTCATGAGCTAAAAATAGAGTGGAGCTGAGGTGGCAGGAGCAGTGAGCTACCCCCAGCAGTTACCTGTTCGAGACGCTAGGCTGTACTTGGGGGTGGCTAGACCCTCCTGCTGCTTGCACCACTGCAGCTATGCTCTATTTTTAGCATTCTAGCTCAGTAAGAACTAGTGCAGGTATGTTGCCTCGAAGTGGAAATTACAAGCATTACAAGGCACCTCCTAGGGTCAGACCTTTATAGAGTGTCACTGCTGTAGTCAGATCAAATAGTATTCACTATCAGAACCCTGGGTAATTAAATGTAAACCATCTAATTAAATGACTACTTCCATAATATTTATACATAGCAAAATAAAGCATTAATTACCCCAGATAGGATTCAGCCAATTTTTGTATACATGGGAGGGGCATGTATGCACAATATGTACTTTCTTGAGAATTTTCACAGAGCATACCAATATAGATTTTTTTTAAATTGTCTAAATAAGTATTTACATGATACTGTAGCCCATAATAGTTTCAAAGGAGCCTTTGTGATCTGTCAGGTCAATAATGTGCATTTTTAAAAGTCCCTGAATACATATTTGCATGATCTGTATTTCAAAAGCTCTGTAAATATGTATTTGCACAATAGACCATAACAATCTCTTTGAAGCCATCGTGGTCTATATATAGTGTTAATCCTCCAATGGTGTTTTATTCCAATGGTGTTTTATTTTCCAAAAAAAGCTTTTATTAATAAGGTGCTCAGATGCTACGGTGATGAGGGTGACAGAGAAATATGAGGAAAAGAGGTGGGGGGTTATGTAATTTAAAAATTGATTTAATAATTAAGATCAAGGGGGTAGGTAGGCATTTATTTCTACCCTTCCTTTTGGACTATAGAGTTTTCCCAGATGTGTAGCTCTTTTCACACTCTATTCTATTTGTTCTTTATTGTTGATGGACTTTATCTTTCTGAATAATTATTTCTGACATGCAGTTGGCAGTCTTTTCCATGAGAATCTTTCTGTTGTGTTCTAGGTCAGCCTCACCCCAGGGAAAAAATGAGGCATAGTGTCTTTGAATCAGGGATCTAAAAAAAATGTACCACTACAATACCCTTATCCCTCAGTGTACATTTTTATACAAGGGTCTTCTTTCATCAAGGTCATGATGCTGTTCCCCTAATGCCCTGAGATGAGAGGTTCAGAGTACTCTTTTATAAGTCACATTTTATTCTTCAGCAAGCAAATAAGAAGGTTGATCTAGCTGGGTCCAGCATCATCGCTTCTCATCTTTTGCATGGCCTTCTCAAAAAGACACAGGAGCAGGATGATATACAGAGTTTTGTTAAATTGAGACACCGCAGAACAGATGGCAAATACAGAGTGCCCTCCATCACTCTTCTTCACATTGAACTTTCTTTCCATTAATGTCTTTGTACTAGGGACGAAGCCATCTGTGTTTATGATAGGCTGAATTCTAGTTTGTGCGGTTGGGTGCCACCTATTTTAATAATAAGGCAGGTTGCTATGTATCTGCTGTCCCATCAGTATGTCAGAAGATATGGAATAGATTAACGGATTGTGGATGTCATACACAAAAAAATTGCTTCATATGTTTGTTTTTAGTTAAATTTTTTTTAAGTAATCATAGAATCATAGGACTGGAAGGGACCTCGAAAGGTCATCTAGTCCGGTCCCCTGCACTCATGGAAGGACTAAGTATTATCTAGATCATCACTGAGAGGTGTTTGTCTAACTTGCTCTTAAAAATCTCCACGGATGGAGATTCCACAACCTCCCTAGGCAATTTATTCCAGTGCTTATTCCAGTTAGGAAGTTTTTCCTAATGTCCAACCTAAACCTTCCTTTCTGCAATTTAAGCCCATTGCTTCTTGTCCTATCCTCAGAGGTTAAGAAAAACAATTTTTCTTCCTCCTCCTTGTAATGAAAAATGCTAGAAAAGCCCTTGAAACCAAAGTCATTTAGATGAGATTCCCAGATGGTGCAAACTATCACATCTACAATGATTTCAATGAAGCTGTGCTGATTTACATTAACTGAGGATCTGGCCCATCTATTCATAGGATAGGTGCAGTATTAGTGGAGACAATGTAAGTTTACCAACTCTAGCCTGTGCCTCAACCCTGATCAGGAGGGAAATGGTAGTTTTGAACCCACACAAGTTTCTACACTGCTTAACTAATATATCCATGCACTGACTTCTGTCTCTTTTGGGGATATATAATAAATATAGCATCCAATACATGCAGAACTCTGAAGACTAAAAAAACCAACCCCATGCATGGGGTGTATAACCTGGGAATTCAATGGAGAAAGAAAAAACTCAGAATATTGCCTTCAGTCATGCCACCTTGGGCTGTCATCACATCTGGTTTTATGAGATAAACAAAGTTGGTTCTGGTCAGTACTCTGATATGAGACCTCCAAGGAAAAGCTAAATGCCACAGGAACTGGTGTTTGTGATTCAACAAGTAATATACTTTCTCTCTGAGTCAGTAATGTACCTATGCCACAGAATACATGTAGAGAACACTGTGTTGTTGGAGGTGCCATATTTTGGATCAAATGTAAAATGAAGGTCCCGATTAGTTGTGAGAAGAGCGCCATTAGATGTGGTGTCCTAGCCAAACTTTTATTTGGGCATTTATTTGAGTTGGAAAGTTCAGATTTGTAATCAGCTCAGAATCAAAACTTCCTTAAAATTTTGGGATGTTCAGATTCAGTGTTATGCAATTTTGCTTATTATACCTAAAGGCCCAAATTACAAATTCAGATCCAGATCAAATTACACCAGAGTTCTCAGTGGTTCAGAGCTGGTGTTTCAGGGTCCACACCAAAGCTGGTAATTGTAATCTGCCTCTATCAATTTCTGCTAGCACTTTCAATGGGTATGGTATGTTTGCATCCTAAACTGTTTCAATGGGTATGGTATGTTTGCATCCTGTTTGCATCCTAAACTGCTTTGTAGTATTGTCATACAAAATTACAAGATCTGCAGTGCTCCACCCCACAAACACTGAGCAGATATTGTAATGATATATTGTGGAGGATTACATGGTTTGCTGGAACTAGCATCAGTCATCAACATTAGAAGAGGCCAGAATATTGATTTATGGCTATGGAATTTTGGGATGTGCTGATTTTGTATGTGTAGCAGAAGACAGATAAAAATAATCCCCAGAGATGACCACATTCCCATATATAAATACTTTCCAAAGTGATTTGGTATTTTTTTGGACAAAAGATACTCTACAAACATAAGTCACAATCATTGTTTATTCTAATAAAAATTGTTGTTGGTGCATATTAAATTCTTGAGTTATTGAAAGTGTTGAGTTTTGTAATATTTTAATCTTATAAAGTGAAATTCTGGCTGTGTTAACTTCAACAAGGCAAGGATTTCATCCATAGTACATACTATGCCTATATTACACGTTTATAGGCAATTGTGTTTATCAAACTCACAACAAATATAAATATTTTTCCATCTCTGAAAAAAAAAAATCTTGGGTTATTAGCCTATTTGAAAAATTCTGTTTCTTTGAAACCCTGTTGCATGTGATTATGTAATCTATTGTATTATGGTCAGGTCAATTTGGACAGCAAGTATTTGATGTAAAAAGATGTGGCAGGATCATGTGACTTTAGCCCTCTTATCAGTAAATGGATATTCTATTTCCCCAACTGCTTGTATTATTTATATTACATTTTGCATATTTTGCATTGAATTAATCCATATCAGAGAAAATTTACTTATAATAGTACGTAATGAGGGTGCTGTCCGTTTTTTTCTTATTTTCATGTGTTGTTTTCTAATTCCAACAAAATATAAATGTTATGATGCAAAATGTACTTCAAGGATTGTATGAAAACAAAGAGCCAGATCTTTGTTCCAGCTAAGGCTACTTTATACCTTCAAAGACATGAAAGGTCAGATTCTGATCTCACATCTGCCAGTGTAAATCAGGATCAATCCCCCTCCCCCAAAGTAATGGAGTTAAACCAGTATGAAACTGGAACAAGTGAAATCAAAATCAGGTCCTAAATATTTAGCCATTCTACCTAGAAGAGTGGGAAAAAATTATCTGAAGAGAAATAACCCTAGTGTTCACTAGCTCTGTCTCTCAAGCCAACCTCTGTTCCCCTGTTATTCTTCTTCATCCCTGTGGCATATGCTACAGGTAGGGGAAGGAGCCTGCACATATTGTTTCTGTTTGGGAAGGAAGTACACTCTGCACTTTCCCTGAACATAAATTCAGTCAAAGTGGTATGACATTAATCAGGTCCAGAATCTGGAGAAATCACATAGGGACTTAGCTTCTTATATTAAATGCAGCAACGTATGGCTGGTTAGTTGGTTTATTGAATTTTTGGTTTTAACTACACTGCCCCTTACAAAATGTTATAAGCAGGACAAAATAATCTTATTTCTTCCTCCAACCCCAGCTCAGCTTTTCTGCTTAAGCAATTGGGCCCATGAACATTTACGGTGTATATGCTGCTGCCATACTCTGTATTAGCATAATTCTACCAGATCATGGAGAACAGCAAAAAATAGTACAAGGTATTTCCAGACTTAGAGGGCTTCATAGCATAAATCTGAACCAAAGATTAAACTCAAGCTTCATAAAGCTCTCCTAGCTCTCCGTATGAGGCTATGAAACAATACCCTGGCTTCTAAGTACTTCATTTGGATAATGTGCTCATGTTTTGTCACAGAATTGCAGTGGAAAGCCTCACTTGATCTTCATTCTTAGTCCATATGTACTTTAGAGAAAGGCTAGGGGAAGCATCATAACAAAACAAGATCCCTGTCTTTCAAACACTGATAATTGACTATTTACATAATGCAAATTGAACCCGCTTTCCTAATGCAAGAGCCCCCGTGCACAAAGAGTTTCTTGCTCCATTAAAAAGACAATTTTACCCATGTAGCAATGGAAAACATCAAATTCAAATAGGAAAGGGGGTGCCTTTAAGTATTTCATTTTTTACAGAAATATGTTTTAAATGAAATACTGCCTGACAGATAAATCACATTGGCTTTGCCTATGCAACCGACTGATTTAGTGCTACCAGCAGTGCAGATTGTTGGCGACAACTTTGTAGGAGCTTAAACATCTTAGTACATGAATGCAATTTTTGCACTAATACAAAACATTTCTAGAGTTACCCCCCATATGTAATGTTTTCCTTTGAGAGAAATGATTTGGCCTCACAGTGAAAAGAGTAATATACAAATTACTTCAGGTATCCTGAAGCCTTTTAGAAAAGAAAAAAAATGCAACTATATGTACTGTCTGCAACTACAGTTTAATGAAAACTGATGAATGAAATGGCTTTTTTAAGTTTCAGAACTTACAACAGGTCCCTCCTTATTAACAGAACAGTTGTAGCAGCAATTTGTTTTTCTAATTATGTTCTTTGTGGTCTACATAGTTTTAAAATAGTGATACAAAAAGGACAGCTGCTTACCTAATCCCCAGTGAGAATAAAAATAGATAACAGTAAATGAGACTATCTAGTCATATGTAGGAGGTTAAACTAACAGTCAAAGCTAAAATTTTGTTTAAAGAAGCGGTATACTTCACTGTATACATTAAAAGATGGGAGATGAGATATATCAAATATCATTGGGAATCCCCCTTCTTTGATTATGTGAATGAAAAAAAATGTATCTCATGCCATGAATACATTATGTGACCTTGTTATAACAAATATAAACCAAATAATGGTCTCTACCACAAAAGTGCTTACAACGAATATGAAAAATAAAGTTTACTAATAAGACAAAATGGCAGCTTAATGAATGATACTAATTCTTATTTTTATGCTCAAAAGAAATCACCCAAATCAGATAGTAAAACTAAGTGTAATTTGAATAGACTTAAATGAAGGTCAAGGGGACTATCACTTTTCCAGCAACATTTTACTTGCTAGAACTGATGTATGTCCCCATTTAGCAATATGACATGTTAGAAAAGGCAGAGCTCCTTTGATGTCCCCCAAGTACATTTCCTCTGGATTGGCAGGGAAGATGAAGGTGGTAACTGTAACAAAAATAAAGCAAGGCTTAGAAAATCCAGACTTGAACAGGTAAGGGATCCAGCCAGTTCCTTCCTGGCATCTAATCCTTTATCACTGATTCACATCTCCGCTAGATTTTCCAGTGTATCTTTTCTTGTCTGTTTAGGTTCTAGGATGTTGTACTGGCATCCACCCTGCTAGTAAATGTGTCTTTCTTCTAGACTGTAAGCTTTTGGGGGCAGAAGCAGTCTTTATGGGTGTCTCAGATATTATTGACTTAATATTAATTGTCACAGGCACAGTTGTTGCATTGTTGCTGACCACAGTCAGCAGTAGGTGGCAATGCAGAGGCACAGCAAATCAGTGAGAGCTCCCAGAGGAATTACATCTCAGGCAGATACTTCACATGGCCACTATTTTGAGGCCCAAAGGTTGGTGCAGAAGCCATGCTCCTCTGTTTTATCTGCCTGAGACATAATACCTCCATCTCACACACTCTCCACACCTATGTTATAAGCAATTCTACTCACCACCATAATACCTCTAGTATCTGTGAGTCATTACAAGGTTCTTTGTCTCTAGTATGCCCTGTTGACCATTTTTTGGCTCGATGATGGTCTGTATCTGGCTACATCTTCTGTGGCCCCACCCTCCAGCCTTGTCACCTCTTTCTAGTTTTGTTCCCTTCCAGGGTAACAAAAAAGTCTAACTAGACAATCCAAACAGAAGATCCAAGTCCCTCCGGAACTACACTGAAGTTCGCTGCTCTTCACCCCAACTACCACAGACTGCAGAGTTCCATCGTTGTCTGAGCACTACCTGGCAGGGTTTTTTCCTGGAGTCTCTTCTTCCTAGCAGGTTTTCTGACTGATTCCTTTCTCCAGCTACTCTGGTAGCTTCTTCTAAGAACTTCCTTTCTTCTAACAGACCCTGCCTCAGGGCCTAATCTGCAACACCTTGTGGTTTTCTCCATCCTAATTTTACCCGGCCCTTCTCAGAGAAAGGGGGGGAAAACCCCTTTTGTTTGTCCCTCCATGTCTCCTCCTTCAGGGAGCTCTCTTCCCCTGCCTATGTAGTCCGCCCTGACCCTTTCACAGCTGGGATCACTAACTGTCATTGAGTCACCGGCTCTGGATCAGGTGTGAGTTAGCTACTAGATTAAAGACAATGAGAACACATCTCCTTAAAGGGCCGGCCAGCCACTCACACACATACACCCTGATAAAATCTCAGGAGGATGGGAGTTACAGGGATGCTGGAATAATTTTTTATAGTGGGAGTGCTAAACGCCATTGAACCAAACTGTAAAGCCTGTATATAACAGAAACCACTTCAAGCCAGGGGGTGCAACAGCACCCACAGGACCCCTAGTTCCAGCACCAATAGGGAGTTATGTTCCCACCCTCTCCTTGATCCCTGCAACTTCCTGTAAGGAAGGCAGCACCAGCAACAGGACTAGTCTGGATTAGTCATGCACTGAGGGGAACCCAGGCAATGGCACCGTGTCTGGCCCCAGATCTGGTGCACAGGGGATGTAGAGGGAGATTACACCCTTTACATGCTTTTCTCCCTATTTTGAGGCCCAATTGAGCCCTAAGGGCTTACACATGTAGAGTTTATCATAGGCTTCACCACCATTTGAATTACTAAATACAGGGTCAGATCTTCAGTTGGTATAAATTGATGTAGCTCTATTGAAATCAGTGGATCAACACCAATGTACATAATCTGAGGGTCTGGCCCAGAATGTTTCTTTTTGCAAGAAGACACTAGTATCATTAAGCAGAGCTGGTAAAAATGTAACAAAGTGTAAAGATGACATTTTGCTGTGGGATACCACAGAGGAGTTAAATCTGCAACCAACAGACTGTGAGTATTTCCTACAATTATACGTCGAGTAGCAGGCTAAATGGTCATGAAAGAGGTAAACAAACTCTCAAGACTTGTGAAGTCCGAGATTCACCTTCCTCTGCATTGTCTTCAACATGCCTAGCTTTATGGGAGGCAAAGAGCTAACCTACAAAAAAAAAAAAAAATCTGAATGCATAAAACCAATCCAGCAATCTAAATGCGCAAAACCAATTCTGATTTGACCAAAACTAAGAGCCAATTGAGCTATTGCGATGCAAGTTAATGTTCACAGTGAGATCACTGTGTCTTTATCTCATTCTGGGAATGGAGAGTGGCTGTGGCCAGGTTATGTGAGGCCAATTTAGAGTCAGACAGTTTACTGTCTCACAGGGTCCTCTACCCTAGAGGGGTAGAAGTAAGCATCTGAGCCTGGGTAGACAGATTCACACTAGCTCTGCTCAAGCTAGCATGCTAGAAATAGCAGAGTGAACTTTGTGACACAAGCAGTGCCTTCGACTAGCCTCTCAAGTCCAAGCCTACTTGAGCCCTTAGGGTCTGAGCTCAGATGGCTAGCTTTTGCTACCACCCATGCCACAATGTCAACACTGCTACTTTCGGCACACTAGCTGAAGTGGCACAAGTCTATCTACCTGTGCTCGGAGGCATGCTCCCAGCTGCAGCGTAGACACACCCATACACTAAAGGGCCTGACCTAGAGCCCATTGAAATCAGTGGAAAGACTCAGATTGATTTTAATGGACTCTGAATCAGGTTCTAAGAGAGGAAGAAAGTGTACAAAAGTGGATTAAACCCATATGTACTTTTAAATAATTTTTTTCTGAAAGTATTTCAGAGACTAGAGGGAGCATGGAATTGAGACTCCAAATCAATATTTTAAAGTTCTTTTCAAATAGTAGACCAGACACTTCCATTGCTAGAATTCTTACCTGTTAGCTGTCACATTTATACCCCACTATCTTACACAGTTTGAGTGCATCTGTTTTTCTTTATCTTCATATCTAATGGACATTTACTTTAAAAAAAATACTTCCCCAAACTTTCCCAAGAGACAGAGGAGAGAGTGTTTGCCCTTAGCATTTAAAGTTTATGTTTTGTTTTTAAAAAGTATTGGAGGCACTGATATGCCATTTTTTGAGGATTTGATTTGTTATATCTGAGATCAGTTATGAACAGGAGAAAGCCACTTGATTTGGTGCCTGGAGCAAAGCTAAGTGGTTCAAGAAAAGGCTAAACATAAAGCAAATGAAAAATCACAAGACACAAAAGTGATGCTGTGATTTAGTAACGGACAAAGATTCAGAGACTTGGTTTGGTTCCTACAAATACTCAGATGTTTGGATACTTATCTGAGCCACTTGCATCTCTACTTGGGGCTAAATCCTGCTTTCTGTAGCATGGCTGCCCTGGGGAAGGAAGGAGTCCCTTCTCTTCCCTCCACCTGTGCATCTACAGATCAAGGCATGATTACTACCTAGCACTTAGGAAAGCAGGGAGTGGAGGTAGCTGGTTAATATGCCTATTAGCATCCCATTGCTCCAAGTCACCAGCACATGCTACCTAGGGGTTCGTCCTACTCCTTTTTAAAGGAATAGTAATGTATGCCACACCAATTATTTTCCAATCCCATGCCTGCCTGTCGTAAGCCATCATTCCTTTCACTGTCAGGATAGTTCTGATTAACCAAATGAGCTGCGCACTGGTCTGCCTTCCATTTGGCTCCAGGATATAAGGGCAGGATTTAATCTTTAGTTAGGACCCACTAGAAGAGACTTTCAAACAGTATTTTGTCACTTCCATTTCCTGTCCTGGATAGAGCCACACCAGAAGGAGCAAAGGCACTCAGAAAGGAAAAATAAATGTTAAAAAGTGTACTAAAGAAAAAATGCTTTGGGTCTGAGCTCACTTCTTATTTCATTCTATGTAATTGGAACTAAATCTAAATGAGATGAGCATGACATAGCTGCTTTACTACAGGGATTGAATTGGGAAAAAAATATAGTAATGGTCTTCCAAGCTGTACCTACCTGAGGCTACGTCCTCACTACGGGGGGATCGATTTAAGATACGCAAATTCAGCTACGCTATTCGCGTAGCTGAATTCGACGTATTGGAGCTGACTTATCCCGCTGTGAGGATGGCGGCAAATCGACCTCCGCGGCTCCCCCATCGACGGCGCTTACTCCTACCTCCGCTGGTGGAGTAGAAGCATCGATTCGGGGATCGATTGTCGCGTCCCAACGAGACGCGATAATTCGATCCCCGAGAGATCGATTTCTACCCACCGATTCAGGCGGGTAGTGTATACCAGCCCTTAGACACCTATAAGAAAAACCATTCACCAGAAATCTTTATGATGTGATAATCCCCCTCTTTCTTGCAGTGAAATAGCTACCAATGTTGTCATTTTAAATGATCATTAGGTTTAAGGGTTAATAGCCCATTAAGATGGATGGGGCTCTTGTTACAAGCAATCAGCAGACTTAGGTAGACAGCATCAGTTAATGCTTATTTCACCATAGGGGCAAGAGGATTAATTTATTTTATATGAATTCTTAGACCAGTGGTGGGCAACCTGCAGCCCAGGGGATCTACTGGCGGGCCGCCAGACAGTTTGCTGGTGGGCCGCCAGCAGGGACGTGCTGGACGCCACTTCCTGCAACTCCCATTGGCCGGGAACGGCGAATTGCGGCCACTGGGAACTGTGGGCGGCCGTGCAAATGTAAACAAACTGTCTGGCAGCCCACCAGCGGATTGCGCTGCGTGCGGCCCATGGTCTGCAGGTTGCCTACCACTGTTTTAGACTTTGGAGATTAGGTTTTGATAAGGATCTGCCTCCAGATAAAAGTACCAGTTCACTAAGTCACCCATAGCTGTTCCAGTTCAGCCCTTGCATGTTGTTATATTCGGTGGTGCTTGGGAACTACGCAGCAGGATACTTGCTGAAGAAAAGCACAGAATCAGCATAGGAAACAAAACAAAACACCACACCCAACTATTGGCAGTACTCCTAAATATTGGTATGCATGGCCCCTTTTCTACTTTGATTCAGCAGGCATATCTAAGGTTTTGTGTGTTGTGTTTGGCACACCTAAAACCCACAAAAGGGAGAGCAATACTTAGGATTTCACTGTGTCGTGCTGAATTAGTAAAATTATTGCACAAAACTAACATGTATCCTTTTCTTTTCCAATGAAAAAAAGAACAATAGTAACTCTTGTAACTATAACAAGAACTTGCAGCACATATTACACATGCTAGTGCCGGTGACAGTTCCCATAATGAATCTCAAGGAGATGTTCAAGACTATGGCCCCACTTTTCACTTTCTCCATTCTTACACTCAGGGAGGCTGAAGAGAACGATGGCTTTCTGCTACCTTTGCTCCTCTTGGGTTTAGGGACTACCAGACACTGGATTGCAGTCATTGGCAGAATCCCAGGGGCTTCTCTAATTTAAACTTTTCTGCCATGACCTTCTCTGAACTATGGCAGCAGACCAGCATAACTGGAGAGATATGCCAGCTTTTTAGCACCTCTATACCAGCTCCACCAGCATAGAAAGGCCTCTGGGAAGTCCTGAGGAGGAGCCTGTGAGCCTAGGCAGGCAGAATCTGAGAACTGGAAGGAGATGATGGAATATTGGATGCTTGGTGTACATGACACATTGGAAAGTTGAGTTAGCTTACACCTTCCTGCTGATTGCTTTTCCTAATACAACTCTGCCTTGCTCGCCTCTCAACATGCAAGTTATCCAGATTCGGCAGTCAGGTAATTTTACCATTCCCTTGAGCTCAAGTTCCTCAGACCAAATAGAGGACTCATTTTAATCAAGTAAGAAAATGTCTGTGCACATCACGCAGGGAAAGCTGCTGGCAAAAGCCAGGATTCAACACAGGAACACAGTTCTGATCCCAGACCTTAGACATCATTTAAATCCCTCCCCCCCCCCCCCAGTCAAACAACAAACAAACAAAAAAACAACCAACAAACAAAACCATCGGACATACCAAGATAAAAATGGTAACACACCTGAAAAAAAGAAGCTGATCTGTAGTGTAGTCAGCAATGGGACAGGACTTAAAAATAGACTGTGTTGTACTATGTACCACAAACTTTGTTCCTCAGTGTGGATCTGATACAGCAAGATGCTAAGCCCCTTCTGCTTCCAGTGAGGTCCACAGGATCTTTCTGGATCAGGCCCTCAATGAGCTAGTGAGCCAGGGAACTGTAGGGTCTGGGTGTGCCCAGCAGCCTACATAAAGGGTCTCCTTAATGTTGTCTACTGCTGAGTCCTATGTCTTCCCTATTGTGAGAAACGCTACACAGACAAAATTAAACAGATAAAATTTACTGAGAGCATAAAATACAAGCTTGTGTTGGTCCAATAAAAGCTATTACCTCACCCACCTTGTCTCGCTAATATCCTGGGACCAACACGGCTACAACAAACATTGAGGCAGTGAGCCTGCTACCATGTTGAAAAAGGAACATGAAATGAGTATAGTCTCTCTGGCTGAAGCTTTGAGCCTGTTGTTAAGGATTACTAGTGCCAATGGACTTCTTTCCTCCCTTTTCCCATACAGCAACTGTATGTGATCTCCCTGAAAATCAGTCTAGCTGGCAAGCGCAAGCTCAAATATCTGTGTGCCAGCAGTGTAGGGCTCTATCTGTGCCACTTCTGATCCATCTGCAGAACACACCACATGCCAGTTGCTGTGCTCAGGGTGAGCTGGGAGGGGGAATCCATTAGAGAACAAGTCCATAGCATAATTAAAAAAACAACATGTTTTTTCTCGCTGCCCTGATTTTTTTCCTCTTAGTTTAAAATTCCTCATTTACTTTAATCAAACTCATGTGAGATTCAAAAGCCTGGTGAATTTAGGATTCTTTTATATATAAATATGATTTTTTTAAACCGAGGAAGGGTGAGGGTTAGCTTGCCAAGCAGGTTTTCCCAAGTTCTCCTAGCTCTACATTATGTGGCTCTCTGTCTGGATCAAGTTCCAAGCTTGAATTCCAAACGACCTGGAAGGAATCCTAAACTAACGTGGATGCAGGCATTTCAAGGCTTCAGCTCCAGTGATAGTGACAAGAATAATGCAAAAAAACTAAAGGAGACAATTAGGCACTCAGAATTAGGCCAAGGACTGAGATCTACAGTTGTCTGAATAACCAAAAAAGGCTTCCACATTCATGCTACCTAATGTGGTGAGTCTGTTCAAATCCTCAGAGCATTTCAGGTAGCACAAATGAGTGGCATTTTAGAGGGAAGTAAGTGACGTACTGTACACAGACTTGTTTTTACTTACATACATCTGTATAGGGTACAAATAGGTTTCTGAATATCTTATTCAGTCCTTTTTTCTAATGCCACGTATTTTATAAAGATATTGCTGAGTCCACTTTCTCTTCCCAGTGATCGAATTACACAGGACAAATCTCCGAAGAGGGGTTTGTCACAGGGCAATCAATGTCTGGAAGGCTTTGCCTCCAGAGGTGCTAGCCGACACAACCTTACTGCAAGCCAAGAATAAACAGACAATTATCTGAACAACAATTGTATATTGGTTCATGTGATTAGGTTCTTAGATGTCAGTGTTTCAGTAAATGGCATTTTTCATTCTTAGTGAATATTGAAAAAATGCTCCTATATGTAGCAGTAATATTACAAAAATATAACATCTCAATTTATCTAGATGATCTAAAATTGCTTTCCAAAGTGTTATGTAGAGTTTATACATTCACAGTTCAAATTTGTGGTGGAAGATGGCTGCTATTCTTTGAAAGTAAAGAATAATTTTTCCTTTCAAAATTATGTGAGATGTTTGTGTAGGTGGATGTAATAAATGAACCTGAATTTGACCAACACACCAGAATTAATCCCTCTGCTCTTGTGGAAAATGCAATGGAATCTTATAATGACAATGGACCAAATTCTGCTTTCAGCAACACAGGTATACATTTTTACTAATCCATTGGCTCCAATGACTGACTCAGGAGAATCACTCAAGTTTGTCTTTGAGATCAGAATCAGAATCAGGCACCAAGAGGTCCTTGGTTTTATATCTCTTCTGCAAAACTAATATCATCAACACTGTATTCATCAGATGCATTTGTTTATTACTGATTCAGAGAGAATAATGACACTTAGTGAATCATTAGCACCCTTGTTCTAATGCACTTCTGATATTCTTGGAAGTCTCACACCAATGTACTTAAGCTCATCCTGCTTAATTTATGAAATCTGACAAGATCACAAGCTGAGATAGCGTGGCTTCGGGCCACAATGTTTTGCTGGAGAGGTCTATCTACTATTCAGCTTAAAACCCACATTAAACATAATCACAATTACCAGATTTTATAGACTACTAAACTCAGGACTAGAATCTCTTTTGATTTTCATCTATCATTCCAAACCATAACTACTTTTGCCATTGAGCTGCATGTGACCCATTGCAACATAGTTTGGTAGGCAGCAAAATGTAGCGAACAGGCTTCTAACCTACAGGAAGGTGATGCGAAGTGGCTGGCATTAGGGAAGCCCCTCACTGGGGAAGGGGCGCTATGGCTTTGGAAAAACAGAGCTGAGGAGCTGCTGCTTTACAAAGCATGCTCTTCAGGGGACTGAATGGATTTTCATCTAGAAATCTAGTTGTAAGTTGCTGCTGCTTCAACTAGCACTAATTTCCCCTCCAGACATTGAACCCCCCTCTCTCTGAGGTGGGGATTCAGGGCAGGAACTGGCAAAACCTATGTGGTATCTCTTTAGGAACTGTGTTTAACAGAAGAGGGGGAACCAGCTGTGCTCACTGTGGGTGGCTCAAGATCTGCGATTTGGGGGAACTAGGGAGGAGAGATGTCAAATATGAGGAGGTTCTCTATGAAAAGGAGTATGTGCCCCATGGAATCCAGCCATGACATAGCCGCAAATTCATTCCCTTACGCATTTTGGGCCCCAGTATAATTTATTAAAGGGATCATGGGGTGTGTAAGTGTAAATTGAACCAGGCTTAGAAGTGACTTGCTAGGTGAGTGGCTTGCAACCAAGACAGTCAAGAAAAGTGGTTTACTCATATGTAGCAGACTGACAATGGCTACAGAAAGTACACACGAAATACCGTAAGAAATAATAGGGAGCATCTGCAAAAGCAGCAGTGAGGGAAATTGCAGACAAATCTTTGATATCTCATATCATGCCACGGCTATGATGGTGGCACAGAACGCTGTGCAAACTGTAGCTAGTTGTGGGGTGTATTTTGTGAGTTTGATTCCCACTAGGAATGATGATTTTCTTGACAACTTTTAACTTAACATAGTATATATGTCGCCTATGAGCTGCAGTTGGTGTCCACTATGCAGCATATTCATACCTCCAGCTGTTTTTTTTTTTCTGACAATCTGTTAGGGTGTGTGGTGTGCAGTGTTGTCTGGGACCTTTACTTGTAGAAGCAGTTGGGATACTTTTGGGGTCTTTCCATGGGCATGACCTTGATCTACATGGTGAATTTCTTCAACAGCCAGCATTTGGAATGCAGCAAATTAGGTGGTGTTTGGAATGTGCCAGTATTTCCTGTTCTTTCCTATCCTGCTACCTGGGTATCCTACATGGCCTTCTGATGGCTGCTGTGATTAAAATTCATCACAGGGCTGAGAAAGCTAATGTCAGGAATTAGGACCTGCAGCAGAGCAAGGCTGGGAACAAGCAGGCACAGCTGTGGGGAAATGCTTTGTACACCCACTGAACTGGGGCTGTTATTGGGCTTAAGAGCTGGTCTGCTGATCCTTCCAAGCAATCAGGCACTGAAGCCAATCAGGTAGTTGGCTTTGCTGCACGTCCTGATTCCTGACAGCTACCTTCCTTTGTACCACTTGTTTTATGCTTCCTTAAGCATCACTTCCTATATTGCCTTTGTTCCTCAACACTCCCTCTGTTTCCATAAAGCATCTCATTATGACTTACCTTCTATCCACCTGACGAAGGCTACTTAGGCTCCTTATCCAACACTGCAGGACACTTGACATCTCATCTCACATGCTTCTCCTGGAGTCCTGGTAACACCATGTAGGTTTTCAGAACACTGCATGAGCATGTTGTGGTCACCATGCTGGTTCATAGGGCCAGCAAGTTCCAGAATACTCAGCCAAATTGCACTATTTGCATGTAAATGAGCATAAAACAAGTTGCAAACTTGGAGTAAGCCACATTCAATTTGCAAAAAAGCATTTGCATCTCAGTGGGATATCATGGGCATTATTAGTAACAAACCAATTTAAAGACTTTTTAAAAAAGATTATTTGTAACCTGATAGCATCCCCTATCATCAATGTCTAAACTGAAGAAAGAGTGACTGTTTTTTTAATTACATGTGAGAAAATAGAACCTCGTGTGTTCCAGAAAGACAGCATTTGTGATATGGCTGTTTCTCCTTTGCCACCATTTTATTGTAGCTTTTGGCATGCATCAGAATTGTGGTTATTAAATTATTATTATGTGAATTCCAGCTGTTGGTCATGTGTTTCCAGCTATGAAGACACACACAGAAACGAAACGAAACAAAACAAAACCCCCAACAATCCAACAAACAGATGCATTCTAGGGCTGCAATAACTGCTTAAACGAATTTCAAAGTCTCTCTAAACTCAAAGTTTAGCTGCCATTTGCCCATTCATCATACACTAAAGCAGTCAACTCGGGTGAGCAAGAGGAGTAGGAGTGGCAGTTGGCCATGTATGGAAAGTGTATGGGACTTTATGACATGTGAGTTGCTCTGAAAGCAAGGGATCAGAATAGAATTCCACAGCTGGGGGGAGCTGGAGAGCTACTCAACTGTATTTTTGGTTTTCAATAAATGTGTTCAATTAAATGAGGGGTAGACATTTGTGTCAGGCAAGGGTGAGTGCAAAGAAACAGCCATATATTTTAGACCAATCCTTATAAATTACACCCACTCCCGGTTCAGTGCTATGTCAAAGATGAAGCAAGGATATTTTATTAATAACAGAGAAAAATTAAGTATCTGGGTTTTCTGGAATGAAGGCAAGGTTGTTAACTGATGGGGTGTTTCTGAGTTCTTCTAACTGTGAGCCTGGTTTTGTCACCCTTACTCATGCTGAGCGGTAGTCCCTTTGAAATTAGTGACTAAGGGTGACAGAACCTGCCCCTTCAGGTTTCCCAGGGTAGTGTTCATATTTGAAGTTTAAATCAATTACACAGACATTTAAGTCCCTTTTAGATGCCACCACGTGGTCCTGTAATCCTTTCGGCTGTTTTTTGTTTGTTTGTTTTTTGTTTCGATTTGCTTATGTGTGCCATATGCACATTAACTCCAATGTAAAGCTCTGTAATAAATCACTTAATGCCTGCATCAAGTTAGTTGTTGTTTTGGTGAATTGGGACCATAGTTTGTTCTGTAATAACCCAATAATGGACAGTACAGCCCTAGACCACACTGTAATGTATATTGTAGGGAAATATGGTAATAGTCTAAAATGGCAATTCTCCTAAATAAATAGCACATCAACTTACTTAAACCTAATCATAAATGGGACAAATTGGACCCATGTGCAAACAGAAATCTGAGCAGAATGCAGGAGTTAAAGAACCCATTGTTTTCTAGCCTGACCCTGGGTAGAGAAAGCCTTGTGTCAGGTTACATCTGTTAAAATGATTCTAATGCCAGCTCAGTATTTTAATTATAAATATATAAAACATTTAATAAGAAGACAGTCTGGGCTTACTAAGCCTTTAAAAAGCTCAATGTGGGTGGAGTGGGTAGAATGGTATTCCATGTGCCCCGGCTAGAGTGCCAGCATATAATGATTGAATGTTTTCCTGTAATAAATTGAAAAAACCTGGTTTGTAAGAATGGATCCAAATCACTTGGCATTAGAAAGGTAATTTGTTACCTAGCTTCCTCTTGGAAACTAACTGATTCCAAGTTTGCTGGAACTTAGCAGGGGTTATAATGTCCAAAAAGAGAAAGAAAGGAACAACTAAGACATTTGTTGCTATGATCTTAAAAAAAGAGAGAGAGAGAGAGAGAGAGAGAGAGAAGGTATTTGTTTCTCTCACTCTCTCTCTCTCTTTTTTTTTTTTAAGTTTCTCACTTATGGCTCCAAACAAGAGGTTCAGCAGCCAAAAAGAAAAAAAGAGGTTACTCAGGACAAAAGCCAGATCTATAGCCACCTTCTTTGTACCTTTCCAAATCTCAAGCCTGCTTAATTATGATTAATTGCCACATGGATAATCAGATACAGTTTCAAAAGGTTGGAGATGACAGTCCAAGGACACAAGGGAAGAAGGAAGGTTCGCCTTTGTTGCAAGAAAAAAATATCAGGTCCCTTCCTCAGCCCATAACCTTTTCTTATTTTAACAATTCCAAACGGAATTAATACCATCGGTATATTGTTCCTGCTCCTGGGAATTGAACTTCAACTGTACAATTTCTGCAGCTGTCAGTTTTTTCAGACCTCCTGTCAATAAAGCAATGTTGGGGTGCCCTTCTTCTTGAATGAAAGCAGTTTCAAGTTTCTGCTTTATGTCTGTGCTTTCTGGGTGGTGTGACATGATGAGAAAGTACAAAAAATAATAACAGCAGTTAAAAAGCTTCCACTCTTGCCTTAACTGGATCAAATGTAATAGACTTCAGTCTTTTCTCTTTATTTCCTTTGCTTGTTTTAGAAAACACTGTGAAAAGTGCCGGAGATTTTGTCTTGCCAGCTCTTTCCTCCATTTAAAATCCCTTTGGCTAAGTCAAGGATCACAGTATGTCATTTCCAGCCTAACAGAAGTGTTGGGCCTCGTTCAGCTCCTATTACTAGGAGGCAAATCCCTAGGTTCCAGGCGCCAGTGTTTCTGCTTTTGGCTCCTTTCCCAGTATTGTTTCCTTCATTACATTCCAGAGTGCCTCTCAGCCAGTTAATGTTTGCACTGGGAGGTCCAAATATCCAGCAATCAGCACTGAACTTTTCTCTTTTTGTTGAGAATTGCTGGTTTCAAATGCAATCACTGGCTTTAAAGAAAAACTTACAGGTGAACACAAAAGCACTAATTTCTATTTCATTCACAAACAGTAATATTTGCTTCAGTTTCACCATGCGCACTTGTAAAACAGTTTTAGAAGTGTTCTTGCTTTTAAAGATCATATAGTGGCTAGAATTGTTTTACCAATTTTGGAGTAATAATTCTCCCCCCCACCCCATGCTACAACTATATTTCAGCCTAAGAATATATTATGTGCAGCTGTTACTATTGATAGTACTACAGCATGTGCTCTTTCGTTTAAAAAAACAGCAATACAAAAGTGGATAAACTAACCTGAATGAGGTTAAAGGTCATGACATCTAAGGGCTCAATTCTGTCATCCGCATACATAAACAATAACCCCTTACTCCTTGTGGCAGATTTGGGCCCTAAATTTACATCCATACCATTTATTTAGTAAATTTAAGTTTTCTCAACATTATTTAGGGCAGAGATTCTCAACCTTTTTCTTTCCGAGGCCCACCTGTTCCACGACAACTGTTTTTCTGCATAAAAAAGGCCAGGCTAGCATTAGGGGGTAGCAAGCAATTGCCCGGACTCCATGCCACACGGGGTCCTGTGAAGTTAAATTGCTCAGGCTTCAGCTTCAGCCCTGGGTGGTGGGGCTTGGAATCCCAAGCTTCAGCCCCATGCAATCGGCTTTCTGCCCTGGGCCACAGCAAGTCTAATGCCGGTCCTGCTTGGTGGACCCCCTGAAACCTGCTTGGGACCCCACAGTGGGCCACAGGCTCCTGGTTGAGAACCACTGATTTAGGATACAGTCTTTGATATTAATCATCATGGACTAAAGTATTTGAATGCACTGGGAAAATCAATATTGTGAATTTCAACTAATATGCCCATATACCAAAGGCATTTAGGCACCTAACTCCAGTGGAAGATAGGCACCTAAATACCTTTTGGGATCTGGGCCATAATGACTTGGATGCATGCTTACAATTCTATAAGTAGCTCAGCTTGGGCTCAATCCTGAAACTTACTGGGCAGCTCCTGTAGGATGCTGAGCACTCTCATTTCTCAATGACTTCCAAATCAATGGCCCTGGATGTCTCAAGTTGGGCATTCAGGCCCGGAAGCATCCACAGTGAGTAGTCACTTTTGAAAATATAGGCCTTTTGCTCCTGCCATCAAACTTCCAATAAAAACAATGGGAAAGCTTTGTGTGTATTGACAAAGGATAGGGTCCATATATTAAGAAGCTAAGGCAGCATGAGATTTAGCCTTAACCTATTAATTTTACTGTACAAACCCTTTAAACTAAGGGCTACTTTCACCACAATTCGTTTTCTCTGGCGTTTACTATGAAGTTTCAAGAAGGCTTTCTATGAAATTTCCCTGTCTCAGCAACCATGGGACATAAGGCTGATTAAGTAACAAAAAAAGTCCACCACACTTCCCTATGGAACAAAATAGTACAAGCTGGTAATTCCTCACTACCTTTCATATAGCCTACAGCTATACCTCAACCCATGACCATATGTCATATGATTGGTGTCATGGTGTCCTATGGGTGCTAGTTCACAGTGACGATATCAGGTTCATGGAAGTGAATATGCTCATAGAGAATACTAATATTAACTCGGTCTAAATAACAACCCTGCAAAAGAAGATAAACCAAAAGATGAAACACAATGGATTCCAGGTTGCAATATGCTTTCATTTTGTTAAGATCATAGACATTTTACAGATATTGATGATGAGGCTAACATAAAGCAGAAATAATTTGATAGTATATAGGTCAGGAATGTGCCTAGGATATTTCTGCCACCCTGCCACCCTGCCGCAAATAGTCACAAGCATGATTTTCTGGCAGAACAAATTGCTGGCAATGATTTTTTTCTACCTTTCTATCAACAAAACAACAAGACACCCAACTATGCTTTTTCTACTTATGCTAGTTCAATTGTATTCCTTTTCAATGCATATCTTTTACAAGATAGGCCAAGCACAATATGCTTTGTTTTATTCCTACAGTACCCATTGCTTACCCTCTTTAACATCATTTTGCCTGAATGCAGAGTGCCCGAGTTCAGTACATTTAGGTGTAAAAAGCACAGGTAACGTGAATAGCTTACAGAACTTACACAGTCTCTTGGTGCACTCCATTTTAGACACTTACACAAATCAGATCCAGAATTTATTTTCTTCCCTTCAGGGTATCATTAATGGGACTAGAGGAGGGATTCTCATGTGCCATTTTGAAAACTGGTCCATTTCTTTGAGCTCCCCCTCTGCCTAAAAGAATGATGTAAATGTTACACCTGCTCATAAACACACATGAAATATTTTTGACACAAGGTTCAGACAGCTCCAATTCTTCAGGATGCTTCTACACAAACTTCACATTCTGCTTTTTGCTCACTTAGTTCACACAGTATAGTATTCTTTTCAGCAGGCTATTTGATAATAAGGACAATTGGACAGGACATAAACAGGTTTAGGTCTTATTGAAGTCAAAAGGACTTAGCTTAAAGTTAAGCATGTTGTTAAGTGTCTTCCAGAATAGGCACCTAATAGAACAGTACGTACCTTCAAAATTTAATCATTACCAATGTCTGGCCTTGTTCCCCCTTACTCTTTACTGCCTGGTTGGGACAAATCTCCACTTGAGCTGAGACACTACCAGTGAGAAGGGAAACTGGAGTTTCCCACTTAGCAAGTTCAAATGTACAGTAATTCTGTGATGGCCTAACTCACACACAAACTTTTCAAATTGACATTGTGCCCCGGATTCCCACAGCAGCAGATATGACAAATATCAAAGGAAATGTCTTGGCTTTAGATTCTTATGTACAAATATCAAGAAATTGAGAACAATATATCAAGAAAGCTCTCTAAAGCAGATGTAAAGTTATATTAATACATATATATAGTGGCATCACTGATGATAGCAAAGCATTTTTTCATTAATTAATTATTCTAACCACACTCCTGGAAAGTGAAAAGTTTCTCCTCGTTTAAGTGATGATTAGTTCTAGCTGTATTCCCAATATTAATTATAGGTCACAGAAGAAATTTTTAAAGAGTTAGAATGGCTGTAGTAACAGAGAAGCTGAGCTAGGCCAGATCAGACCAGATTAGCGATGGCAGGATGCAAAGCAGAAATGTCCAAAGAGGAAAGAGAAGCTTGGCCCTTTTGGAGGTTCAGGAATCACTGGAGAGGATAGCTTTGGGTTTAAATGGGCTCTCACATAAATACAAGAACATACCAGCTACAAGGAATCAACAAACTCTTCTTTGTTGGCTTGTTGTTGGGTTTTTTACAGAGATAGACTGAAGATGGTTCCTGCCATTCTATAAATTTTATTCAAAATGCCTCAAATCAATTCACAGTCTCTTCAGGCGGCTTGACAGAAAGCAAGAGTCAGAATTGCGGGAGTGGGGATGTAGTAGTATTCTTCCAAGCTCTACTCATGTGAATCACCAAAATGAGATGCCACACAAACGAGGTGTTAAACAAATCAGAGCTCTGCTTGGCTCCCAGTTGGTGGGGCTCCCCTAGGCTCATTGGGCTTGGCTCTGTGACTGGTAAAAAAAAAAAAAAAAAAGTGGTGGTATTTCCCAAATGTCACCCACTTGGTCCCCAATATGAGATGTCACTCACAGTAAACTATGCAGATCTGTGATCCTCCCTCTCCTCTTACATGAAAGAGCTAAATAGTTCACATTGAGATTTAAATCATCATCACTAGTCATCTGAGTTAACACCTCACAGAGATAAATGGGGCAGTTCAAAACTCTCAGTGTTTTTGTTCCAGGTTCTCTGAAGACTCATGTAGACATTTCTGCATTGGTTACATTCAGTTCCTATTTTTGAGGGTTTCTTTGCAACGATCACAGGTAGAGACTTACTTTTTAAAAAATACAAAAGCTGATATTCTGGAAGTAGGTGACAGCTTCAGAGAGATGCCAGTTCAGAATACAGGTGAGTACCAGCTGTTTGTGTGCTGCTGGAAAGAGACAAATCTTTATGTTAAGATGACATGAGAGTTGGTTACTGCTTCCTTTACTGTCTGTTATTAGTGGAAGAAGGAGAAATCACAAGCCTACTACAGCTGCCACTGATGTATGTACCAGTCCTTATAACTCCTGCGTCTACTTCCTTTTTTGAAACCAAAGGACCCTTACTGGGGGAGCTTTGTAGCTGTTGATGGTAAAAAGTCAAAGGCTGGTACTTTTTCTCCCTTAAGTAGTTAATCCTCCCTGTGGTTATAGTAATCACTAAATTGTTATAGATTTTGTTGTCACTAGTAGCTTCATACTCATATTCCCTAAGCTTCTATCTTCATCCTCATCAGTTTCTCCATTCAGAATTATAATAAAACTGAAAACAATATGCTCCTAATATTTCCTCCAGTTCCAAAAACAAGAAAGAAAACAAAGAGCTAGCAGATGCTGATTTCCTCACTTAACTGCACATATTTTATAGTATTTGTCTGATTTTTTCCCAAGACGCCCACCTGACCTCCCTTTCTCTCCAGTGTCTCCGAACTGCAGCCAGACACTGCTAATCATGTACGATGCAGCCCATGAAAATAGACTGCAACTAAGTGAAATGTACCCTCTGACTTTAATGCCTTCACATGCACTATGAAGCTCAAGTGGTGTCTTTGCTAAATGGAATGCATTTTCATTGGCAAAAACTGTGGCAAATTATAGCTATGAAGATGAGGTATTTTTCACTATTTCACTAACGCAGCAAAAATAAAATAAATAGTGATTTCAATACAGAGTATGTACACAACTGTGAGGCTTTTCCAAACATTTCTGGCGGAAATCAAAAAAAGAATATAATACTTGTCATTTCCCTCTGAAGATCTCAAAGTGCTTTACAAACTTTAATGAATTTAGCCCCACCATGCTCCTCTGAGGTAGGTTATTATTTATCCCAAATGTTCTCAAACTTTTTCTTAGTGTGGATGATATTTTAGTGGGGAGATTGTCTTGAGACCACATTCTCTCCCATTCACGAGGGTATGACATCCCTGGAGTAACTAAAACAATTGTCTTCATGGAAGAGTATTTAATGCATGTGTAGATGTCTTTTAAAGTAATTTGGTAGCTGTAAATAAGCAAGAGGATCCAACATAATATAACCATGTAGCTCTTCTTGGATCACAAACATGTGCTTCGCAGGCCATCAGTGACCCATGGTCAATGTTTAGCCAGATTTACAGATAGAGAAACTGAAGGACAGAGCTAAAATGACTTGCCCATGGTCACATAGAAAAACTGTGGCAGAGCTGGGAAAATAATTTGTTTGGTTGCCCCATCTACAATGAGCAAAGTATGCATTTGTCGGTATAAACTCCCCCCCCCCACATTAAGAAAAATAAAAACAAGAAAGAGAGAGAGAGAGAGAGAACATAAGGGATTCACTATAAAACTCCAGGACGAAGTCCATGGTCAACAATTTCGCTCCTCTGGCACAATAAACATAAACATGACCTTCTAATAAACTAACCAGGGAAATACGATCTAGATGGAGCAACTATAAGATGGGCACATAATTGGTTAGAAAACTGTTCCCAGAGAGTAGTTATCAGTGGTTGCCAGTCAAGCTGGAAGGGCATATCAAGTGGGGGCCCCCAGGGATGAGTTCTGGGTCCAGTTCTGTTCAATATCTTCATCAATGATTTAGATAACGGCATAGAGAGTACACTTATAAAATTTGTGAATGATACCAAGCTGGGAGGGGTTGCAAGTGCTTTGGAGGAAAGGATTAAAATTCAAAATGATCTGGACAAACTGGAGTAATGATCTGAAGTAAATAGGATGAAATTCAATAAGGACAAATGTGAAGTACTCTGCTTAGGAAGGAACAATCAGTTACACACATACAAAATGGGACATTACTGCCTAGGAAGGAGTACTGCAGAAAGGGATCTTGAGGTCAGAGTGGATCACAAGCTAAAGATGAGTCAACAGTGTAAGAGTGTTGCAAAAAAACCTAAACATCATTCTCAGCTGTATTAGCAGGAATGTTGTGAGCAAGACACAAGAAGTAATTCTTCCACTGTACTCCACGGTGATTAGCCTCAACTGGGGTATTGTGCCCAGTTCTGGGTGCAACATTTCAGGAAGGATGTGGACAAATTGGAGAAAATCCAGAAAAGAGGAACAAAAAAGATTAAAGGTCTAGAAAACATGACCTATGAGGGAACATTGAAAAAAAAAATGGGTTTGTTTAGTTTGGAGAAGAGAAGAGAAGACTGAGGGGGGACATGATAACAGTTTTTAAGTATATAAAAGATTGTTACAAAGAGGAGGAGGAAAAATTGTTCTTGTTAACCTCTGAGGATAAGACAAGAAGCAATTGGCTTAAATTGTAGCAAGGTCAGGTTAGATTGGACATTAGGAAAAACGTCCTAACTGTCAGGGTGGTTAAGCACTGGAATAAATTGCCTAGGAGGATTGTGGAATCTCCAACATTGGAGATTTTTAAGAGCAGGTTAGACAAACACCTGTCAGGGATGTTCTAGATAATACTTAGTCCTGCCATGAGTGCAGGGGACTGGACTACATGACCTCTCAAGGTCCCTTCCAGTCCTACGATTCTACAATTATAAGAGTAAAGCTCACCTGTGCAGGGAACAGAACTTTCCCCAGGGGTGATCCAACATTGTGAAATAACTCCTCCAGGAACTAAAAACCATCACAAATCTCACTACTTTCCTTTGCAAGTGCCTTCTCTAATATAAACACATAGCAACAAGAACATTTAATTAATAAATACATGAATAATTAAATAACAAAAATCCCTACCAAAACAAGACATTCCACTGCACAGGCTTTTCCCTCTGGAGGAGCATGACAGAACAAACATATGACAGGCGTGTAGTCACCTTGCTGAAAGCACTACTGGAAGGCATTCACATAGAATATAGAATCATAGAATATCAGAGTTGGAAGGGACCTCAGGAGGTCATCTAGTCCAAATCCCTGCTCAAAGCAGGACCAATCCCCACCTAAATCATCCCAGCCAGGGCTTTGTCAAGCCTGACCTTAAAAACCTCCATGGTAGGATTCTATGAAATGCTTCCAGTTCCACACGCAGGGCCAGTTAGAAAGGCAGAACTGCAGGGTCTCAATGCATGGATGAGACAATCCATAGAATATGAAGGTTGGAAGGGACCTCAGGAGGTCATCTAATCAAACTCCCTGCTCAAAGCAGGACAAATCCCCAACTAAATCATCCCAGCCAGGGCTTTGTCAAGCCTGACCTTAAAAACCTCTAAGGAAGGAGATTCCACCACCTCCCTAGGTAACCCATTCCAGTGGTTCACCACCCACCTAGTGAAAAAGTTTTTCCTAATATCCAACCTAAACCTCCCCCACTGCAACTTGAGACCATTACTCCTTGTTCTGTCATCTGGTACCATTGAGTACCAACATACTACATTGATAATAGTATAAAAACCTATACAGAATAGAACAGAATAGAATAGCTTTGCAGCATTTGGCTTCTGAACCGAATCATAGAATAGCAGCTGCCTCACAGCTGCCCCTGTAGCAGGTTGGGTGACTCCCTGAACCTTCACCCAAAATTCAAAGCAAACTAAAACTGAATTTTTTTAAGATCCAATTTTTTTTCTTGTTTATTTTTAATGTTTTGCGCCTCTGTGCTTCCAGGCTCTGTCCAGGATCAGAAGCAGTGCTGGACCTTTGTGAGAAATGATGTTATTGTATATTTTCAGCCCAATTTTACAAACCCAAATGTCCTAGATTGTTGTTTGGATGAACTCCAGAATAAGCACCTGCAGCAAGAGGTTTGGTTTATGTGAATATTATGAAGTTCCTTCAACAATTGTAATATCACTATAGAACAAAAATTTAGTACTATAAAGATCATAATTTACATCACTGTAAAACTGCAGCATGGTAGATGGTAGATTTCTTCCCTTGACACTTTATTATTAACAAATAAAATAAATAATAAATAATAATTAATAATAGTATATCAAGATTTGTTTCATGCTCCCAGTTCAGTTTATTTAATAAATGGAAAGTAAAAGTGCTTTGAATATTAGTGATCTACTGCTGAATCTCTCTGTTGCATTGTCTCTACTAAAGAAAAACTGGTTAGCTATAATATAGCTCTTTGTGGCCTGAGAAGCATGTGAACCTTATTTTTGATCGCGAAACTTCTAATTGCTAGTAAAAATCAAAGTAAATAATTTTAAAATCATCCAGTGTATTTCCATCATTTAAAAGTGTACACTGCACCTTGTGGCCACACCCAAGTTCAGTGAGAGACCCAATCAAACCAGTTGGTCACATGGGGAAGGAGCTTCTCCTAAGCTTGTCATGGTTCAGCCATGACAGTTAACAATCACTTTAAATCTGCAGAATGACATTTTCCATTATCAGCTTCTATTCCAGCACATATTTGTGTGTGTCAAAACTCACAATTTAAAACATTATTTAAGTATTAATAGCATGCTTGGCACTGTGCAAAATTCCAAAGATGGACAATGTAAAGGGCACTGGGGAATCCAGAGGAGAGGTCTCTCTAAAGGGCCTTTATCCACTCAAATTAAAAATCTTTCATGTGAGTAGCCCCACTCTGGTTAGTGTTTGTGGGCTTCACTTCCATTAGTGAGGTCTGAGTAGGGATTTGAAAAAGAAGAGGGTAGCCACCTGGTGCCTAGGGAGACAGTATAGAAGAAGGATGATCTGGTAATGATCTAACTTACATCAATTTAGCTATATTGATTTCAGTGGGAGTTACTTCTGATATTCACTGATGTAATTGATATCAGAATGGATTCTACCATGTTGTCTTCAGGGTTATTTAGATGTTAGAGATTTTTCCCCCCTGTGCATTTTGACTCTCTATTGGTTTATTTCAGATATAGTGGGATATCCCGAAGAAAACTCCAAATGGTCCTTCAGATATGAAAAATTTCTAGACATGAACAATCCTCTGTGGACTATGAAACTCGTTTTCAATCACTATGAGTGGCACACAGACGGCAGTTGAAGTTTTCAGTGGAAAACTATTGCCCAGTGGGTTAAAAAACATAAAGGCTAATGGGATTTTCCTTAATGCTGAAGCCATTAACAGAGGTTTTATTCTCCACTAGATGTCACTACAGCTGTGTGAAATGTTTACAACAAACAACACAAAATTCCCCTAGTTTTGAGTTTTGTTACAAATTCAGAACTTGGACCAGGTTTTCTTAAAAGGTCTGCTTTTGTTCTGAGACCTTTGAAGGGAACCTGCACTGATTAATGCCTTTGTGTCAAAATCATACAAAAAACATGGCTTGGCATGTTTTTGAGGTCAAGGTAGATGAAACTCAGTAATTTCAGATAACTTTTGCTTTGAGATTTTGGCTTCATTTGGGGAACCCAAATGGGACTGGAGAAAATGTTTGCATAAGCATGGTTATTGTTTGGATGGGAAGAACAGGATGCAGTAGAAAGTGGTTTTGGTGACTCAGTGTGCTGCATTTTGCTTTCTGAATCAGCAGTGACTCAATGTCTCAGGACAGTGTTGGAGATACTGTTCTGTAAAAATGTACCAGTTTTTCAATTTGACATAAAACTGAAATCCTGACAACGTATGGTCATTAAATATTCTATGGCTTTTTTTCTTTCAAGGGTAGAGGTGTTAACCCAAGTGTCATACAGTAAATTCAATTCCTAGCTGGATTACTAGCAAATATTGACTGCCTAAATCCTCCTTGTAGTTCCAATAGGCTACAGGAATGTTCTTCAATTCCTGTCCAAAATTCAGTGTACTGAGATCATGTGGCCATGTATAGAATATGACAACGTAATATGTCCTTTCACCAGCTTGCCACCTATATCCCTTTTAGTGCCAAATAAATCGTTCCAAATACTGCTATCTTCAGCTCTTGAATTTCATTTGCCTCTTTGCCTTCCTCCTCCATTGTTTTCCTTTGTCCTGTGGTTTCTCCAGGTGAAGTGACAATTTCCTGGGCCTGTTCCTGTGCTGCTGCCTTTCAAAGGACAGCAGTGAAAGGGAGACCCTTCTAGAATTAGGAAAGCAGCCATGAAAAGAACATTTACCAACCTGCCAGCACTAATTCTTAGAAGTCATTGGGGGTTTCTGAGTTAAGCTGGAGCTGAGTTAAGTTTTACTATCCATACTGAAGACAAGGAAGGCATGTGGCAGCTTCTTAGCAGCAACCCTCCTGTGGATCTGAGGAAGCCTGTAGGAGGTGAGACAATACTTGGCTGGAAATGTGCTGTAACAGGAGCAGTCAGCAGCATAAGGAGCCACAGTAATTGAGGACAGAGGGAGATGTTTGCAGGAGACAATGTGGCCAGAGCAAAATTCTGTTCCCATTAATTATTACATGATTCCTTGTCTGCCACATAATTCACTGCAGCTCTGCCACATAAACTGGGAGACCTGGGAAAATAACTGAAGGGCTTATCCACTGTATAATACAGCAGGTTGTAAGTAGTGTTTCTATAGGTTGTTAAAGATCTGCCATACTCCCCTGAGAGGTTGAGTTTAGTAATGACTTAGGCAATTCACATATATCTGTTACATAAGGACAAATTCCATCCACCTTAACCATGCAAGTTCAAGTGCAACTGAATATGTGAAACTTACATTACCCATATTTCGTATCTGGTCTTGTATCCAAAGTTTGTATCAAAATTGAGAGCTGTTTTTCTAGAAGTCCAATTTTATGAATGTTTCAGATCTTCCTTGGGATCTGTATAAAATCAGATTTTGCCTGTAGTCTCACTGAAGTCAATGGACTACTCAGCTAGTGAAGCATACAGGATTTGGCCCAAAGTTTGTAAAGTAAATGATGAGAGGCTCTACACATATTATCACTGAGACATATACTGAAAAGAGAGAGAGAGAGAAATTACATCAGTAAATAAACATGACATATGATGTGAGATCAGACTATATCGCTCTGCATATATTATATTTAAATGTTACCCTATATACTGAATATGTGCAATGTGAATTACATTTTCAGATGATCGAGTTCTAGGGACATATGGCAGAATATTACTGATTTGAGCTTGATTATTATTCATATTCATTATCAGCCTATTCTCTGAACATGGGCTATGTCTACTAAAGCTTTGTCTGTTCTTATGTAGCATGCACGTTAAAGACATATGTTCATTTATATACTGCAGCATCTGGATTGCGGAGTATGCCATCCCTTAAACCAGCAAACATTCAGATGTTCAGTGTTCAGTAAATTTAAGAAAATGAATTGAAGCTACTCACCTATTTTAATATGTGCTCTGTAGACATTTTACAGTTTTTTTATGGTTTAATTAAAATCTCATGGCAATAGTATGTTTCTTTCTTACCACTATGCCAGTGATCAGAAAAATTATGGGGCTTCACATACCCTGTATATCATTAATTGTTCTGTTCAAGATAAAAGAATAGTGATATTTTATTATAAACATTGCACAGTGAAAAATACCCCCCCTTCCCATCTCAGGGGAGTGGAATGTTTCATCAGACTAGCAAAGAAATGACAACCCCTGGGCTCCTCAGAGGAAGGTGGGAGGGATGGACAGGGCTGGCTGCACTGAGGTCTTCCCCTCTCCTTCTCTGTCCAAAATGGAGGCAGAGATTGTGTGTGCCTGAGTGAGGAGGAGAACCAAAGAGAAGGAGAAAATTCTCTGTTTCTCTTTTTTAGCCATTGGCCAGTCTGTGGCAAGGGGGGAGGGAAAGCTCATAGTCTCTCATGACCCTCCCCTTCTTGTCTGTGAAGCCCTGAGGGCAAGCAGCAGCCATTCTGCTCTGGTTGCTGCCTCAATTGCATGCCCTATAATGGAGGTATAGTTTGAACTACATTTCCAAGATGATGTGGGTCTGACCAATGGTTAGTTTTTAGGATCAGAAAGAATTTTTTTCTTCAAGGCAAGATTGACACTGCACTGGATCCCAAATAAATGCCTGATATGGGGAGTTTGTTCCTCCCATTAAACCAAAAGTTAATAAATTGGCGGCCTTCCTACTACATTCCATCCCCCTGCAATCCATCCCCTTGCATGCCCATCTCCCTGTTTCATTCTCCTGCATGTCCTGACCAATAAAAGGCTTTTCCTCCCCCCTTACTGCCTCGATGCCTCAAAAGTGCAGAAGGCTCCGAATTAAGAGAAGTACTGTCAGAGTACATTCAGTGCAGGACAATATTGAAGAAGGTTATAAGTATGTTAGGATAAGGGCACCATAATTATGTGAAGAAGTCTGGAGAGAAAAGATTACATTGTTCTGACAACAACAATTTTCAAACATTTAGACCTTTAATATCATTAATTTAAAGTGTGAGATTAAATATTTTATGCAAATATTAGACAACAGCAAAGAGCTCAGCATACTAGGATTTAAAACAAATTGAAAGCATGCAAGACATATTCATTTCTTAAGCAGTTTAGTTAAAATATCTGTATTGTCTCTATTAGGATTAACTGACAGTAACTCTTTGTGTTCAAATGGATTTAACTTCACTGTGGTTTGTTTTCCAGATATCATTGTCCTCCAATAATCACGGATAAAGGGAAATGTAAAGGGACAGATGAAGTAAAATATATATCTCCACATGATAAACACAGAATTATGTTTAAATTTCATTACCAAATGGGATTTCAGCTTCATATACCATGCCTAATCCTGGACTATAAAAGATGTATAAAACCTCTTGACAAATATAACAGACTTTGTGGAAGTTGCATATATTGATTAAAACATCAAGTGGTTACATACAAACCAATAATGAATTACTTCTTGTTGGAAGATAAAACTTTGTGATATTTAAAATTACAGACTTGAAAGTAAGTAAAATTACCCCTAATTATGCAGAAGGGAGCAACACCTTAGCAATAAACAAGATAAGCACCTCAAACAGCACTAATAATTTTAATTAACATTTCCTAGTTTCCTTTCACCTCCTTTCAAGGTCATCTGCTACCTTCTTCTAGCACAATATTACAGCACAATGGTAAAAACTTACATTCCATTACTAATCGCTTCCCTAATCCAAAAAATTATTTTCCAGGCCAGATTTTTTGTAAAAAATCACTATGTGCAAAAGCAAATATTGTATTGTTTAGAACTGTTGGCAAGGATTCCATATTAAATTGCAGTGAAAGGCCTAGTTTTAACTGCGTGGGTTCAGCTGGTCGTTTGGGGTCTGATTCTGCAGTCCTTAAGCAAAATTTCACTGGCAGTTTTGCCTGAGTAAGAAATGCAGGAGTAGGCCCTTTATTAAAGAGGAAGGTGTCAGTTTAACAATCAAAAAATATGTCTGAACTGCTAAATATTCAGGTTCTAATCCAAGTTCAAAAGAGTTCTAAACTATAAACAGTGAAAATTAACATTGGGCATAATATGATAATCTACACTATGTTTCTTTCTCTGTTGAGTACCAATTAATAAATGTGCATGTTCAATATTTATTATTTTGTTAAATTGTTTTTTTTTCTTTTTTTTTTATTAGAAACTTGGTAAGAAAAGGGCTTTGTTATATCAGTGGGTTTGTTCCATGCCACAAATTTAATGTACGAGGTCACTTGGAATATAATGTGTAGTGAAAGAATCTCATTAGGCTAAAATGAATGTAAAATGTGTCAATTTGATCCAAATGAGAACTGTAGTAAAACCATGTTTGATGTTCATGTGCAATAAATCTTTAACATTTGTCTGTAAAGTATTAGAGAACCCATAGGGAAATCTGTATTTGTGATAGCTGCACATTTTCAATGATTTTTTTTCTATAATCCTTTGTTGACATTTAGCATATGGTAACAGAAAGTAAGATCCTAAAATGAGAGTTATTATTTTTCTAAGATAAACAAAATGGACAAGTTGCATATAGCTACTGAATTTTTAAAAAAGACAAAAACCATCAAAATGAACTGTTAGCATACATTTAAAAAGATAATACTAATGACTCTTCTGTCCACTTGTAAGTAGTAAAGTATCAAATTAAAGATGCCTTACTTGTATGTCAATCAATTCAGCTTCAAAACATTTGATGACCGTACTCTGCCAATTCATTTTTATTTTGATATATTCATATTGTTAATTACTGTTGTATTTCAATTTTCTCGCTAGTATTTTTGTTCATTCATAATAGCTTTATGGTTCAGTGGACCGAAATGACTAAAATGAAAGATTTCCAAGATTTCTACTGGGAGTAATTTACAAAAGACCACAATTTTTTAATTGCTCCTGATGTTTAGTTCTGGATATCTGAAGAAGAGAAATCACTAACTCCTTTAGTTGCCACACCAACTGTATCAGCTTCTTTCTCTTTCTTGATTGCATCATTTTGGAGCCTTAAACCCATATTTTAGAGCTCTGATTGCTCTAACAGCACATAGTGCGGTGTTTACATTTCTGCAGCTCACGCTCTCTTTTGCAAGAGAATTACTGGATATATATGTCCTTTGAGGAGGCTCAAGGAATAATGGGTGGAATGTCAGAAACAATTAAGAAAAAGATATTCACTTTTGTTGGATGACTGAAATTGAAGTTCCATAAGATTGCAATAATGTGGCTCCTAAGTATCACAAAGTTTAAAAAAACAAACAAAAACAAACCTTACAACACTTGCATGCCAGAAATTGCAACACTGTTCTTGGCAGGAAAACTGAAAATATTCCAGCTTGGGAAAAATCTTCAAGAGAACATGCATCCTTGCTAATTTACATTTTACATAAATATCCAATATGTGGCAAAGCAACATCATGTTAATGTATCGTTTTTCTAAAGACATAAAAGACTTTACAAATCCAGTATGAATGCTCATTGGAAAGTTTGTACCATATCACTGTGAGTGTACAGTAACAAGCCATTCCTTTTTTTATTTTACAGACCAGCCATTTTTATAGAATTTGTCCATCTAATTATTGCTGTATGGGTCTTTATCAATAAATGTGGTGTTCTAAGTAGAGTTTTCCTTGGCTTGCAGCCTCCCTACAAAACCACTGCATACTTGACAGTTTGCCCTAGTTAAAAATTCTTTGCTCAGAAAAAGCACAGAGAATGAAACAGTATCTGGTGTTGTAAAATCTTGACCAGATTTTGAAATATTGCCTAACCCCCTGTCAGCCAGAAGGTGATTTCTCCAGGTCAAGGTTTCGGGGTGGTGGGGGGAGGTATAGAAAATGTAGGGCAAAAGCTTAGTCTGCACTATATCTGCTTCATGAATATATAGTCACTATTAGTATACACTGCATTCCATTCCTCTATATTTTGACAGTACATTACTTTCATGCACGGTAAGTATAGGAATGGCAGCACAGAAAAATTATATCTGCCTCTTAACGTGTCCATGTTATATTTATATTTGAGGATTATCAATTAACTCATATTCCTAGGGAAAAGTATATTCGGGGGTAACCTAGTAAATTATTTCTTCAATACTACCACTAATTATATTAATAATATGTAGCTCTTATAACACTCTTCATCAATAGATCTCAAAATGCTTTACAAAGGAGGCCAGTGTGATTATCCCCATTTTACAGATAGGGACACTGAGGCACAGAAAGATAAGTGACTTGCCCAAGGTCACACAGTAGACTAGTAGCAAAGCTGGGATTAAAACTCAATTCTCCTGATTCCCAGGGTGCCATCCACTAGGCCATATTATTCTACTTTAGTACATTGCCATTCATTATAATTGGTACACAATATAAACTTTTAGATACATTTTGATACTGGAAACAGGATTTCCAAAGTTCCATGAGAGGGGTTAATTATATAGCATTTCTGTCGGGAACAAAAGTAGAAAGTACCAATCATTATGCAAAAATGCCTTTACTTCTAAGATTTTCGATCCAACTTTGCAGACTAAAGAGATACAGGTAAACATATTAACATTTGAAGTTTTCTGAACTGAACCTGAATAATCTGAAGTTCCTCCATCACCAAGGTTCTGATTTAGCAAAGCACCTAAGTGTGTGCTAAATATGCACATGCTTAAAATCCCATTGAAGTTAAGCACATGAATCCTTTTCTGGATCAAAGTCCAAGATCTTAGCAGGATTCAAATAGCTATTTATATTGCTAACAAGAATATTACATTATAATAGATTTTTTTTTTTTTTTTTTTACAAAAAATAGAAGTTGTGGAAGGGATGTATACCCCATGTTAAGGGTATACTTCAAACTCTATCTATTGGGGTTAGTAGGAAACTTTCCCTAAAGGCAAGTTATTCCAGAGCTACCTATTGCAGGGTTTCTCACATCTTCCTTTGAAGCAGCTGGTATTGGCTACTGTGTACGAACAAGTTTCAGAGTAACAGCCGTGTTAGTCTGTATCCGCAAAAAGAAACAGTACTCCTGTTCTTCTGTGTACGAACAGGATACTGGAACCAACTTGATTCACTTTCACTATGTTCTTCCTATGCTCCTAATTAGGATGGATATTATTAAAAAAAAGAAACTTTAAAGCTGAAGCTACTATATGTTAAGAAGAAAATAATAAAATGTAAATTAAAACACCTCT
This sequence comes from Malaclemys terrapin pileata, assembly GCF_027887155.1. Classification (NCBI taxonomy): domain Eukaryota; kingdom Metazoa; phylum Chordata; order Testudines; family Emydidae; genus Malaclemys; species Malaclemys terrapin. The sequence continues at coordinate 103,911,894 of NC_071511.1, read as the reverse complement.
ACCCCAATATAACACAAATTTGGATATAATGCAGTGCTCTGGGGGAAGCAGGGCTGAATGATTGATTAATGGAGATATCCCATCTTCTAGAACTGGAAGGGACCTTGAAAGGTCATTGAGTCCAGCCCCCTGCCTTCACTAGCAGGACCAAGTACTGATTTTGCCCTAGATCCCCAAGTGGCCCCCTCAAGGATTGAGCTCATAACCCTGGGTTTAGTATGCCAATGCTCAAATCACTGAGCTATCCCTCCCCCCAGTGAATCAAAGCAAGTTCGATTGCGGTTTTACCTATAAGGCGGTAATATTTTTTGTCTCCCGAGGACAGCGTTATATCGAGGTAGAGGTGTATCTATAAAGCATTGTTGGTTAAAAACAAACAAACAAATGAAAAACAGATATAGTGCCCTGGGTGTTACCATGATGACAGTCATAGGTTTGCATTATAGGTCTGAAAATTTTCAGCTGAAGTAAGCAAAGGCTCTGAAAATGTTTTCTGACAAATCTTTTAAGGAACTTCTATTTTCCTTGATTTAATTTGTGCATGTTATTTTTTTGGAAACCAAGTTATCATTCTTCACCTCCCCAAATGGCCAGAAAAACAAATGGGATCAGAAATTTCGAAGCATTGTATTTTCTTTTTTAGATAGTTAGTTTTGCTCAAAGCTGGCAAGATTTGTACAGAAACCAAGCAAAACGTGTAGGTTGCAGTTTCAGGTGCACTCTGTTGGTTTATAAAAGGATTTTCCTTTGGTTTTATGGGTTAGATTGAGAGGGTTGGGGGATGTTGACTGTGAAAGAGGGATTGTTGCTCTTCTCAAAGACTGAGGCGAGAGACTAAACAGGAAGATAGCAAAATATAGAGTAAAAGATTAAAAAGTACCATTACAGAAAGAAAAGCTCACCTATTTCTCTGTCAGTTAGATTTATTGCTGTGTAAGGAGGGTTTTTTTTTTCAGGTATTGGGTCAGATTCAATGCAGGGATGACTCTGGCATGAATCAAAATACAAATTGGTGCTGGGCCCAGGTAGAACAAATTCTGCTGTGAGAAGGCTAAGGCACAGAGCATTAGCAGTTTTCTAAAAGTATGTGGTGTTGGAGAAGAGGCATAGTAAAGGCTGAATGCACTGATGCCACAAATCCCCTTTACCAGCCTTTGCTGACAAGGGCTTATATGGGGCACCAGCTATAAATTAAAACTGCCTCCACTAAGTACAGTCGAAACTTTCTCACATTGCTGCCATCCTCCCTTTGGGATGAATTCCACCTGGGCACAAGAAGCTCCTAATTTCCACTTCCCAGCATCAACCCTAGTGAATCTGGACCATTGTTTCCAATATTCCTATGGTTGGTTCTTTCATGCTGGCTTCACTTTCTTCCCCTAAGTCTCCTTCACTGCCTTTCACCAGGTGATCCTGATGAACTCAAAGAATGTATACAACAGAGCACCAGTAATTTAGTACTATAATTTTATGGGTATTTTGAAGTTCCTGAGCATTATTATTTTACAAAATGGTTTTCACTCTCTTTTCTACTTGGTTTACTTCCTCTTTATGTTCTTCTCTTGAGTTATAGGTAAAATGTATATCTTGGCTGCCTTTTCATCTTTTGTACATTCAGTTAAATATTGCACTATATATTGTGTGAGGCCCCACATTAAAATTTTATTATGTTTTTCTATTTATTTTTGGCCCAGACTGTGAGGCCTCTCAGGTCTGGGCCTGATGTAGTTCTTTGGGCTTGTGGGTGCAGGGAGGGACAAAAATGAGGTTTGTGGGCAAAATGTTGTCTTTGGATACATTTGTAGTTTTGGGTCCTGACACTGCTCTGATTTATATTGGTGTAAATCAGGAATGGTTGCATTGATAGAGATGGAATTCTTGTGCTGTAAAACCAGTGTAAAGTAGGATCAGAATAAGGACCATTATTTGTGTTTCTATCCAAATTTTAGACCATTAGTCAAAAACTGGATATAAATATCAGCTTGCATGCAGAACCATAGGTAACACATTCTGGTGCATACTAGCTGTGGCTGGTGCACTGCAGGCACTTCCCTGTTTATGATTTAATTCAGAGCTGTTGACTGTCCTCTCTAAAGATAAGAGCTACTATAACTCAGCTCCGGGTTTCTTTTTTGACTAATGATGGCTAGCCATACCAAAGCTTCAAACTGCTGCTTATGAGTCCTACTGTCTACTAGTAAGAGAGCTGAAAGTACCAAACTCATGTTTCTGAGATGTCAGAAGACTTGCAGAAAGCTCATTGTCAGAGTGAAAGGTATTTTAATCAATTACATTTCCACTTCAAAATACTACTTAATATAAATGATACAAAAGATGGGTTTTAGCACTGGTCACTCCCTTTTTAAAGAGATCTGTTCACTGGCCTATGTTTAGTGAATTGGTGGACACAGCTTAATTCTACATGTGTGTCCACATCACAGAAAAATCTACTTTTACAATTGCTGTGCCCTTGTTGGCAGTCTCAGTAGATTCTTTTGCAAGCAGACTGAACTATATCTCTGACACGTCATGCTAGCACTGCCAAAACTCTTGTCTATGCCCTGTTTATACCTCGCCAGGACTGTGCAGTCTTCTCCCTTCTGATCTTCCCACCTCTCCAAAATATACAGCCTACTGCTGCTAAACTTATCTTCATTGCCTGCTGCTCTGATTATATTTCTTCACCTCTGTTCACATTCCCCACTTGCCTGAGACCCTTCACTGGCTTCTGACCTCAGTCCTCATCAAGGTCCAAACTCCCTCACCCTCACATTCTATGCCCCATGCAACTCTGCACCTTCTTATAGTGCTGTCCTTGTCCCTCATTCATACTTTCCCAATTGCTCCCACTTCACCAACCTCTTTCTTTCTGTCTGCCATTCATGTCTCTGTCCCTTTCTCCATGCCAACCAATAGACTTCAAAATCACCAAAACTTTCTCACTCTTCCCTTTTAAGTTCCTACTAAAATTGGCCTGCCTTTCACTGCTAAACCTCAGGTCCCCTGTTGCCAGTCTAAATATAAAACACTATCTTATGTTAAACTATGTAAAAAGAAAAGAGAAAATCCCTGGACCCAGCATGAAGTAAACCTAACTTGAACACAAAATTACATGACTGTGTGTCACACTCCATTTTCCCCTCCCTTTTGATTTTGTCTGTATATCATTTAACTTGTTCATTCTTCAGGGTAGGGAACACACAGTATTTTATTACATCTATGTAAAGTTCCATGCATGCCTACAGCACTTTATAAAAAAAAATCATCATCATCACTAGAGGACTGCCCTTCAGGTTTCAATTCAGAGACCGTGGCTGTGGGGAAGCCTGTCCCACCATTGACCACATTTTGTTGTTATATAGATAAAGAACGAAGTCCATTCCCTAAGGCTATCAATCTAGCACCTTTTGAATACATTAAACTTGACTTTTATATAAAATATAGGGCAAAATATTAAATGGGGTTATTTATATTTTTGCATATGCATTTCATTCGTTATTTCAAATGTAATTTTAATCAGTTCAATATAAAAGTGTCTTAATATTTTCAATAATAGCACAGGTTACTTTAAATATTAAAATTCACATTAGGAATTCCCCTGTCTACGTATGCATTGCATTATTTGCATTATAGATCGTGGGCATGACTCAGTGTATGGTCTCTCTTTTCTTTTCTTTTTTTTTTTTTTTACTCAGTTTAAATGCTCCTACTGCTGATTTGCAAACACATAGCAAATGCCAAAGTGATTAGTGATAAACAAGGTCCTTACACTCCAAAATTAAAAGCTCCTAATTATCAACTTTAAATAAATCCTTATTGTATGGCAGAAATAATTTCTCATAAAGTGTTTCCAACATTCAGAGAATGCTTTTAGGACATACAGCATTAACATAATTTTTTCGACTGGGGTTCTCACAGGACATCTGATGAAGTCTCTACCCTTAATTTTAATTGCATAGGCTGCATTTTTAATTAAAAACTGTACAAATGGATTTTATGCCATGCCAAAAGAAATCCGAGTTCATTAGTTATAAAACCTTTTAAAAATTGATGTAAATATGTGAATTCTTTAAAAGTTTGAACTCAGAGTCCTCATTTTATGTTGAGTAGCCTTTTATCTAGAGAATAATGAAGCCAATATAAATTAAGATATTCTAAGGGGGGGTTTCCCCCCTCCCTTTCTTTTTGCTGGGGTGGGAGGTAAAAAGGGTAGGGGTAATCTCTTCATGTCATTATACTCTTCCTTGTAGAATTAAATTCATTATAAATCTAAATACTGAAGAAAGTTAGAGGGGAAAAAACATTGATCCTTTCTTATGGGGTTATATAAATAAAAGTTCATATACCTTTTATTAATTCTTCATATTAAAACACAATCACATAATCTCAAGACAATATAATTAATGGAAAACTGTCAACCTGTAACTTAGGAGGAAAACTCTGGACATTACTCATAGAAAAATATGTGCTTTATTGATTTTTATTTTAAAATCTGTGAACTATGAATTAAAATCCTTTTCCATAACTTGACCAGTCTTCAAATAACAAATGGGAAACTGTGAGAGGTTTATTTAACCTGACATATTACTAACCCTTTTAGTTTTGAAGGCTATCTACCTGAATGAGTAGGACCTTTCCTCCCTTGGGATTGCCAGTTTTGAGATTTTGCACTATTTTTTTTTTTTTTTTTGGTGGGTGATCCCCAAACTGATGTTTTCCATGGTTGAAGATAGTTGTGATGCATGAAAAATGTCTAAAGAATGTTGGAAGGTGTCAAAAATTTCTGGATATTTTATGAATAAATTTGTGACATTTCAGTACTATTCCTCCTCCTTTTTTGGTATTAAGATGTTTACAAAAGTTTTCCGACAAACTTTCCTGTTGTGATTGGTCACCTAAGTCACATGGTATCAGTTCCATTTCCTGACTAGTTGAGTTTACTCTATGTAATAAGGAGGATTAGAAGAAGCTGGGAGTGTTCATTATCTCAAAAACAGTCCGAAAACAATTGCTGACAGCAACTGCTTCAGTTTGGGGGTGAAGACAAATCATGATTGTTGTTCAACCAATCAAAGACCATCTGCTCTTGAAGGTGTAGGGTAATTGCCTGCCCGCCCGCCAGCCACCTGAAGGAAAATCTCAAAAGAGAGTAATTCACCAAAGATGCTAGAGTGGGAGTCAAAGGGAACTGATCCTTTCTTGAAAACAAGACACTACAGTGGTTCTCTGCCACTAGTGGATTGCTATAAGACGCTTCAGGCATTTGGATCCTTGAGGATAGACATAGCTTGTCCTGCCTTATTTTTTTCTTGCAGACTGAGCCCAAATAATTACTCTCCCATTGGTGTGGTAAAGAAGTGATCTAGGCTGATTTCCATCACCATTACACCCCTTCATAGTCAGTAAGAGTGGCCAGCAGTTCTCCAGTCAAAGGCCACTACTCTAATTCTCGACATATTTTTGCTGAGTTTAGTGTCCTGCAAATATTCCCAAGGAGAGTGCACCCTTCTCCAAAAAACCAAACAAAAAGGAGTAAAGGTGACTTTTCAGCTATGGGACTTTCTAGTAGGGATAGGCAATCCAACTTGGATGAAATAAAATTGACTTTAGTGAAAATACAAATTAAACCTATGTTTGGAGGTCAAAAATTAAAACAAGTCTATATATTTTTTCCATTATTTTTTGTTTTTCTACGTCTCTGTACTTCTGAATTCTGGCTGTGAACAGCAATAGAGGTATTGAAATACCATATGAAAGACTGTTCTCTTGGCATTTCTAATCTGACCAGAAGAAGAGAATGCAAGAAATCTCACAAGAAAACCTATTCTCATGTGTTTTCCAGTGCAATTTGGCAAACCCCAGAAGTTCAGATAGTTGTATGGTCTTTGAAGAAGCATCTGATTTTTTTAGGTGCATTTGCTAGTCCAACCAAACCTCTGTACCTTTTGAGGTTCACCCATTACTACATCGTCCAAATCATGGACACAATATCCACAACATAGGGCTTCCCAAAAGAAGGCCCTGTTCTCAAATTATATTACCTGTTTAATATATTGGTTTATTAAAAGTCTATTTTGAATACCTCTCATTATGCTTTGTGTGTAAGGACGTTCTGAAAATGTAAATGATATAATTGTAACTAAGATATCTAATCTATCTATTAGATCTATCTACCTATCTAATCTATCTAATATGTATACAAAGAGCAAGTAATCCAGTTTCCTTCCATGCAGAATAGCATCTATAAACAGAGGCAACAGGATTTATCTGGGAAAAACAAAAAGGGCAGGTGGTTTTAAAAACTCTTGATCCATAGACATTGTGCAGTGCCTGAATTCGTTTTCCTTGTGATAGTACTGCTCTGTGAATATAACCACAATATGTTTGCTAACCAGATTCTTAGCCTAGTGTTTATATTTGCATACCAGTATTTATGCCAGCTCCACTGTCTACCCAGAACTAAGTAAAAACATTTATTGTACTGAAAGTTTACAAAAATACCATGTAATTGACAGTTTTATGAGATTGAACTGTGTAATTTTTTTAATATTATCCCCACTAGATCCAGTTCATTTGGACACTTGAACAATGACTTCAATGCCTTCCCAAATTGAAATACTGAGATTCAGTTCATGATTTGGTCAACAGAAATCCCCAAGTGTCTAGACTTTCCAGTTTTGTTTTGTTTTTATATTTGTCTCATGGTTGTTCTTGGATTGATGTGGACACTTTAGGGAAATCAGAATTCCTGGTCAAAGAAGTCAATGGAGCTACGCCAGTTTAGACCCACTGAAAATCTGGTCCATTAAGTTTTGCCGAAGACTTCATCCACTCCTAAAAGTTCAAGGAAAAATATCTGCTGTTTTACACCGCTGTCTCATGATCATGATTCAGATTCAGAAAGTTCTATGTTCTGTTAAATAAATGCCAGAATTCTACCCATAGATGTGATCACATTTCAGGCTTGGGTGAAATGATTTGTATTTGCCTTAGAGGAGTGTTGGGAGACTTAGTTGGTTAAAGTACTTTGAGATCATTGAATGAAAGGTGTAATGGAGGTGTAAAGCATTATTAATTGCCAGTCCTGAGGTATGTGCTCAGTTGATACTTAGTCTTTGCTCAGACAAATTCCCATTGGGATTTTGCCTGGATGTGGACTAATGAAAACTGAGAAGGAAAATCAAGATTTGACCTGTGATTAATACACATTTTTATTTTATTATGTCTGGGATTAATATGGAGTGTTGTACTTTAAAATAGAAATATATTAAGCTATTTTGGAAAAGTTTGAGTACCAGTAAACATGAGGGTCCGCTTTCACCCATTAGGATTGACAACTCTTCAGGATTGTCCTGGAGGCTCCAGGGACTAAAGATTAATCTTTAATTAAAAACTATGTCATGTGATGAAACCTCCAGGAATATGTAAAACCAAAATTGGTAATCCTATCACCCATAGAATTTAAGAGAGTTGGAGGCATTTAATATAGACTCTGTGGTTTCTTCTATACTAATAGTAATAATACTTTTCACCTCCATAGTGCCTTTCAGGCAAGGACCTCCTATAGTTAATCATACAGACCTTAGCAGAAGGGCATGCTGCCATCTTTGCTGCTGTTCATTTTAGAATCACTTGAGTTGACTATTTTCAATTAAAAGTACATTTCCTGAAAAACATCAATACTACTGGCTACCAACTGGTTAGAACTACAGCATAAGCAGATTATCATGCCTTCCTATTATTCCTTCTGCACTGACAAACCTTTAAACCACCAAGAGCAGTTGTGGAGATAACTAAAGTAGGGCCGTCAAGCGATTAAAAAAATTAATTGCAATTAATCGGACTGTTAAACAGTAGAATACCATTTATTTAAATATTTTTGTATGTTTTCTTCATTTTCAAATATATTGATTTAAATTACAACACAGAATACAAAGTGTATAGTGCTCAATTTATATTATTTTTGAGTACAAATATTTGCACTGTAAAAAACAAAAGAAATACCTGTAGTAGTTTTCAATTCACCTAATCCAAGTACTGTAGTGCAATCTCTTTATCATGAAAGTTGAATTTACAAATGTAAAATTATATATAAAAAATAACTGTATTCAAAAATAAAACAATGTAAAACTTTAGAGCCTACAAATCCACTCAGTCCTAGTTTTTGTTCAGCCAATCGCTCAGACCAACAAGTTTGTTTACATTTGCAGGAGAATATGCTGCCCACTTCTTGTTTACAATATCATTTGAAAGTGAGAACAAGCGTTCACATAGCACTGTTGTAGCAGCATCACAAGATATTTATGTGCCAGATGCACTAAAGATTCATGTGTCCCTTCATGCTTCAACCACCATTCCAGAGGACATGCGTTCATGCTGATGACGAGTTCTGCTCAATAATCATCCAAAGCAGAGCGGACTGAAGCAAGTTCATTTTCATCATTTGAGTCAGGTGCCACCAGCAGAAGATTGATTTTCTTTTTTGGTGGTTCAGGTTCTGTAGTTTCCACATTGGAGTGTTGCTCTTTTAAGACTTCTGAAAGCATGCTCTAGACCTAGTCCCTCTCAGCTTTTGGAAGGCACGTCAGATTCTTAAACCTTGGGTCGAGTGCTGTAGCTATGTTTAGAAATCTCACATTGGTACCTTCTTTGAGTTTTGTCAAATCTGCAGTGAAAGTGTTCTTAAAACGAACAACATATGTTAGGTCAAAATCCGAGACTGCTATAACATGAAATATATGGCAGAATGTGGGTAAAACAGAGTAGAAGACATACAATTCTCCCCCAAGGAGTTCAGTCACAAATTTAATTAATGAATTATTCAACAAGCATCATAAGCATGGAAGCATATCCTCTGGAATGGTGGCCAAAGCATGAAGCTTTGCATACAAAAGTTTAGCATAACTGGCACATAAATACCTTGCAATGCCAGCTACAAAAGTGCCATGCAAATGCCTCTTCTCACTTTCAGGTGACATTATAAATAAGAAGCAGGCAGCATTATCTCCAGTAAATGTAAACAAATTTGTTTGCCTGAGCAATTGGCTGAAAAGAAGTAGGACTGAGTGGACTTGTAGGGATTGCATTATAGTATTTGTATGAGGTGAATTGAAAAATACTATTTCTTTTGTTTATCATTTTTACAGTGCAAATGTTTGTAATCAAAAATAATAATATAAAGTGAACACTATCAACTTTGTATACTGTGTTGTAATTGAAATCAATATATTTTAAAATGTAGAAAAACTTCAAAAAATATTTAATAAATTTCAATTGGTATTCTACTATTTAACAGTGTGATTAAAACTGTAATTAATCATGATTAATTTTTTAAATCACAATTAATTTTTTTGAGTTAATCACGTGAGTTCACTGAGATTAATCGACAGCCCTAAACTAAACGTAAACAATCTGTTTAATGTGTTTTATAAAATATTAACAATCCAAATGACGGTCAAGTGCTACCCTTTAGATCGTAGAAATAGATCTCAAACCACAAATCTGAGGATGCAAAAATCTTCAGGAACATGTTTCTCAGTCTCCCCAAATGGGCAATTAACAAGATACAGAGGCAACAAGTTGTTTTTCTATCTATGGTACCTATATGGACCTCATTACAATAGTATGTATTTTATCCATTGTACTTCTCATGTATGCATTTTTCCTTCATGACATGGCAGTGATACTGAAAATAATAATGTGATATTTGTTCTACCCATAAGCAATTATTCTGTAGTAGATTTTTGTATTACACTGGTCTACAATTTTTGAGAAGTCGTCTGCTTCAGAGATAAAATGTGCTATTTATTATGTATTTTGATGTGCTGAATTCAAATATGACAATTAAAACAACTGATTGGCTACTGTTTCTAAGATATTTAAGTTTTTACATTTTATGCCTATGTATATTATGTAGATAGTAGAGTTTTAATCATAAATTGTAATCCTAGGTCTTTTCATGTGTTTATGGTTGCTTTACATGATAATATTTCACCTGTCCTGTTTATGTAACACTTTAAAAATCAGCAAAAGGGTTATATAAATAAAATTTATTATGAAACAAAAGGCAAAAAACTATTATGTACATAGTTTAGTCCTATTCAGTGTATACTCGGCGCTTCTTGGCTTGTCTCTTGTATTCATTAAATGGAGCATCTCTTGTCACTGTCCAGCAATAGTCTGCAAGCATTGATGGGCTCCATTTGCCCTGATAGTGTTTCTCCATTGTTGCAATGTCCTGGTGAAATCGCTCGCCGTGCTCGTCTCTCACTGCTCCGCAGTTCGGTGGAAAAAAATCTAGATGAGAGTGCAAAAAATGTATCTTTAGTGACATGTTGCAACCAAGGCTTTTGTATGCCTTGAGGAGGTTTTCCACCAACAACCTGTAGTTGTCTCCCTTGTTGTTTCCGAGAAAATGTATTGCCACTAACTGGAAGGCTTTCCATGCTGTCTTTTCCTTGCCACGCAGTGCATGGTCAAATGCATCATCTCAAAGTAGTTCACAAATCTGAGGACCAACAAAGACACCTTCCTTTATCTTAGCTTCACTTAACCTTGGAAATTTTCCAAGGAGGTACTTGAAAGCTGCTTGTGTTTTGTCAATGGCCTTGACAAAGTTCTTCATCAGACCCAGCTTGATGTGTAAGGGTGGTAACAAAGTATTCCTTGATTCAGCCAGTGGTGGATGATGAACACTTTTCCTCCCAGGCTCCAATGACTGTCAGAGTGGCCAATCTTTCTTGATATAGTGGGAATCTCTTGCATGACTATCCCATTCGCAGAGAAAACAGCAGTACTTTGTGTATCCAATCTGCAGACCAAGCAAGAGAGCAACAACCTTCAAATCTCCACAAAGCTGCCACTGATGTTGGTCATAGTTTATACACCTCAAAAGTTGTTTCATGTTGTCATAGGTTTCCTTCATATGGACTGCATGACCAACTGGAATTGATGGCAAAACATTGCCATCATGCCGTAAAACAGCTTTAAGACTCGTCTTCGATGAATCAATGCACAGTCTCCACTCATCTGGATCGTGAACAATGTTGAGGGCTGCCATCACACCATCGATGTTGTTGCAGGCTACAAGATCACCTTCCATGAAGAAGAATGGGACAAGATCCTTTCGACTGTCACGGAACATGGAAACTCTAACATCACCTGCCAGGAGATTCCACTGCTGTAGTCTGGAGCCCAACAGCTCTGCCTTACTCTTGGGTAGTTCCAAATCCCTGACAAGGTCATTCAGTTCACCTTGTGTTCAGAGGAGGAGGATGGGTCCTGTGACATGGATGGTTCAGGACCAGAAGTTTCATCCTCTTCCTCTTCCTTGTCTGACTCAAGTGAGAATGATTCTGGTGCATCAGGAACCAGCAGTCCTTCTCCGTGGGGTACTGGGTGTATAACTGATGGAATGTTTGGATAATGCACAGTCCACTTTTTCTTCTTTGACACACCTTTCCCAACTGGAGGCACCATGCAGAAGTAACAATTGCTGGTATGATCTGTTGGCTCTCTCCAAATCATTGGCACTGCAAAAGGCATAGATTTCCTTTTCCTGTTCAACCACTGGCAAAGATTTGTTGCACAAGTGTTGCAGCATATCTGTGGGGCCCACCTCTTGTCCTGATCTCCAATTTTGCAGCCAAAATAAAGGTGATAGGCTTTCTTAACCATAGTGGTTATACTGCACTTTTGTGATGCAAAAGTCACTTCACCACAAACATAGCAGAAGTTATCTGCACTGTTCACACAAGTACAAGGCATCTCTGCTCACTTTGGCTAAACAGAAATGTGTCCCTTTGCAAAATCAAACACTGACAAATAAGAGAGCACGACCCTGTATGATTTCTAGAGCTGATCTAGGGCAATTTGTTCAGCAGAGTGATGTAAGCTTTGTTATGATTGCATCATCCATGACTTCTAGGAATAACATGATGCAATTCATATCATGTATGACGCAATACCAGCTTCAGATTGCATCATTCATTGTTTTGCCTAAAAAGCAAGTGCTGTCCAAACCCAGTCATAGATTTATTCATAGATCCAGTCAAAGATGTATTTTAGTCATTTCTGGTTTAAATTGAGATCCCTTCCCTTTATAACTCACTTATCCTCCGCCATTCCCAAGTCAAGGGTCGTATATACTGACCCAATAGCATATCTTGAAAACTAGAGCCAATCAACAATTTTAAGCATCATTTTCGTTCTCAGTGACCCAGAATTAGTAAAGTTTGACTACATTTATTTCAGAAGCATTTTGGCTGTAGAGCAGTGTTATCAAACAGCTGACATTTTCTGAATACCAAGAAAAATGGGGTAAATGTAATTTTAATTCCTTTTTTTAGTACATTGATAAAAGGCACTGGACTGATAACAACAGAACCCAGGAGTCCCTATTTATTCATGGAACATCTACAGAAACAGCACAAGCAGAATTAGTTAAATAATCTGTAACAAATAATTTTATTTGAGGAATTTTGTTTCTTTTTATGTTCTTTAATTGTCTATTAATAGATTGCATTGATTCCTATGGGCCAGATCCTGCCATCCATATTCAGATTGAGTAGCGCCTTCCTCCACAGGCAGTCCTATTGAAATCAATAGGACTGTATATGGAGTAGCATACTAATCAGTGTGAGTAAAGGTTGTAGTACCTGCACACTAAAATTAGAAAATTACTTCAGAAGTAAAATATTCATAAGCATGAATAAGAGTATCAGAATGTAGCCCTTATCCATTTTTCAAAATTATTTGCTAAATACTTTCTGTGAACCAAATAATATAGGTAGTTTGCCAGCAGTTTATTGTATCTGATATGTGAAATTCAAGCTGATTTGATTGTCCAAATACTGTAGATCACATGTTATTTTTCCCTGATGGGATAAGCATACCTCTTATAATCAGGTCTGTGGTACAGATATTTGTGATTATGAATTCAAGATTCACTTTTCATGAACAATCTATGATAATTGTTTGAAATTCACTATTCTGGCAAATATTCCTTCCATAAACTTACACTGGGATTTTCAAAGAAGCCTAAAGGAGTTAGACACTTAACCATCCCATAGAAATTCAGTGTGATTTTGCTGCCTAATTCCATTAGTCTCCTTTGGAAACCTTACCTTTATTTGGTAGAATATTAATATGAAATATATTAATATAAAATATAAAACAAACACACAAGAGATGCATTCATAGTCTAAGCAAATTCATTTAAGAATGTGAGCAAATACTCATAAGAACATAAGAGTCAGACGAATGGTTCATCTAGCCCAATATCCTGTCTTCCAATGTGGCCTGTTCCAGATACTTCAGAGCAAATGAAAAGAACAACGCAATCCATCCCGGCTTCTAGCAGTCAAAGGTTTAGGGCCAACCAGAGCGTGGGGTTGTGTCCTTGACAATCTTGGATAATAGCCTTTTAAGGACCTGTCCTCCATGAATTCATGTAACTCTTTTTTTAACCCAATTATACTTTTGGCCTTCGCAACGTCCCCTGGCAATAAGTTCCACAGGTGGACTGTGTGTTGTCTGAAGAACTACTTCCTTATGATTGTTTTAAACCTGCTGCCTGGTGACTCTTGGTTTGTGTGTTATGTGAATAACAACACTTCCTTATTCACTTTCTCCACACCATTAATGAATTTATAGACTTCTATCATATTCCCCCTCAGTCATCTCTTTTCAAAGCAGAACAGTCCCAGTCTTCTAATCTCTTCTTATATGGAAGCTGTTCCATACCCCTAATCATTTTTGTTGCTCTGCTCTGCATCTTTTCCAATTCTAATATATCTTTTTAGAGATGGGGTGATCAGAACTACACAAAGTATTCAAGGTGTGGGCGACCATGGATTTATATAGTGGCATTATGATATTCTCTGTTTTATTAGCTATCCTTTTCTAATAGTCCCGAACATTCTGATGGGTGTGTTTTTTAAACTGCTGCTGCACATTGAGTGGATGTTTTCAGAGAATTATCCATGGTGACTCAAAGAAATTGTTTGGCATTAGTTAGCTCTAAGCAAAGCTTTCCACACCCTGCTCCTTCAATGTGCCTCAATTGTGATCTCCAAATTCTATCCCACTTGTGAGAGAAGGTAGTTCACGCTCCATGACCATTCAGCCCTTGTTCTCTGCAGAGCCTGCCAATAAGTGTGCAAACCCTAGGGGTGTTTTTTGTGGAAAATGGACTGTGAGAAACCACCTACTCATTTTACACAGGCTACCTAACAGCTGTCAGGTGGTAATGACTTCTGGTTAATATAACTGGTCTGGACAAGATATGCACCAGTAACCTAGAGGTGAGCATCTTCATAGCTTAATTATTTCCCAGACCACACAGTGTCTGAATTTGGTGTTCCAGTTCCCAGACTCCCTCTGCCTATAAATAGATCTCTGTTTTTAAAATTTTGCTTGTGTATTGCATCTTGTCTGGAATACAGTTTATACTTTATCACAAGGAACCACTGTCCTGTTAAACTATCATGTATTTTTCCTTTAGATAATTAATGTACAAGTCAGTTTTGACAAAAGAGATTCTGTTGCTATTACAGTGCATCTCCTAATGTAATTAACTGTATTGGATTCCAGAAATCATAAATATAGAATTTCAGTATTTATTCCATCTGCAAACTTCATACTTATCTAAAATGACATTATTTATTTTCATTTGTCTATTAAGTAAAAATGGATGACTGAAATCTAAAATCATAATTATATTCAAGTTAGTATTGAGATCCCATGATCGAATGTACCCATTAACAAATATTAATTGATTAGTAAAGTCAGAAGTTGCTTATAATTATACAAAAAATCCTGCAACTATTTAAGAAAAGCTGACACTAATTACTGCTACAAAAAAAAAAAGGAAGAAAAAATAATCTCTCAGATTAAGAAAAAAGTTTCCATTGTTTTATTTAGCATTTTTATTTCATGGCTAAAATTGGCACAAAAATCAGGCAGCTCAAGTGAGCTAGGAAAGTGTGTCACAAGAGAATTTTAATTTATTGATGGCTCTTGCCCTACTGTACATTCACTGCTGCTATTTGAGTGTAATGGATGAAGCAGATGTTTGACACTGCAGCACCTCTTCATAACTTCACTCTTCAAAAACAGTTTTACAAGTACTTACTCGTATTGGTTCCCATTCAGCACAGGAAACTGAGGTCATTCTGAAACATGAGGCCTGGGCAGGAGCCTGAACTCATGTGCACTGCAGCTGGGCCTACATCTTCTAAGCACGTTAGCAATTTATGAAACAGTCATAATTTTCAACTTATGGACAAAGAAATAAAAGTGTTGACACCATTATTGTAACATCTGTGAAGAAAAATATATGTACCTCTTGCTAAGTGTACAATTGGTGCTAGGGTTATAAAGATTCTTTTATGCTTAATTGTATTCATTATCAGCAGTAATTATTTCAAACATGAGCAATTTCTTCAACTTTAGTGTCAACCCTGAAAGATTAGGACCTAATAATAGAGAGTTTTCTGGATCATAATTTGTTAGCACTGCACTGTAATATAATTGGTAAGCTGAGTTACTCTTTTGATGGCTTGCTTTATTTTGGTTCTTTATTATTATCTTAACATATGCTCCTCTCTGAATGCTTCACAAATTCTTATCAGACTCCTAATGTAAGTAATTTTGTTGCTTGTTTAAACAAAGCTAATGGCTTGCTTTTTCGTTAAATATATTTGCACCCTTTTGCTACCTTACTCTGTGAAATCAATAAATGCACTAACCTATTGATGATTGGTAGCTGATATTGAAAGATACATTAATGGATTAGTTCAGTTAAAGTTATCTTGAAATATCATGTAAATACTTTCTCTTACTGTTCCTCTAGTTACCACTACAGTAGCATGCCAACTTCAATGATTTCCCCACCACTATTAAAAGCAAATATCTACACATAACCAGTAACCTGTTAACCAGCTCTCCAAATCAACACATGCTATTATAAACTTTCCATATCTTTTCTCTACTACTGTCTCCCACCTACCTTCATAGCTAATTGTATTGCTGCCTCTGAGGTAACTGATGTCAATTGTTGGATGGGTTTTTGAAAGGCATATTAAGTGGTTTATGGTAATACTAAGATTACAGTTCAATATTATTTACAAATTAGGGTGATAAAATACTGTTGATTTATTAGAAATAAAAAATAAGGGTTTTCATGTTTGCTATATTCTGCCTTACTGCATCTCTTTTGATTAGAGTCAGTGCTGTGATGCAGGAGATTTGGACTGAGGAACAATGAGACACTTACTTCTGAAGTCATGGTGGAATAAACAATTTGCCAAGGTGTCTTTGTGAAGGCAAATGCTGGTTACACTGTTCTTTAAAATAATTTTGAGGTTGATTCACAGAGCATCATTAAGTGTCGTCAGAGTATGTTTCGTTTTCCAACCTCTTGACCAGGTACATACTGTACCAAAAAGGTACTAAAACTCCTTCAGGACTAAAAAAAAGAGTATATCAAAGTAAATAGAAAGTGACCTATAGTATGAAGCTTATGATTTTTTGCTTTTAACCACCTAATATAAAAATATATTTTTTACCTATCCATTTATATACACACAAAGTAATAATACTTGCATGATTCACTTTTAGTAAAGTAATTTGAGTATTTGCTGAATGATGCCTGCCATTTTATAGCAATTGTCTTTGTTCTGCCCACCACAGCAAATTTGGGTCAGGTAATTAGCACTCATTTTTATTCCTTATGCTTTCAGAATTTCTACCGTACTCTATGAGTAGGAGGTAGAACTTTTGAAACCTTCTATGAGGTTATTGTTGCTATGGAAACCACTCCCTTAGAATTCTCACATTTACACCCAGTCAGTAACAGGAAATATGTTCCAAACCAAATATGTGAAAGAAGTAAAATACTAAATCAGAAGATGAGACTGAGGGCAGGAGCTTGAGCCATAAACAATGTGGATAGTACTTACTATAATGTGGATGTAATAATATGAGAAGTTAGAGCAGGAAACAGTGTGGAAGATCAAGCTTAGGGCTATCGACATTAGCCTTCAGAAGAATTTGGGAAAATTCAACCAAAGGCAACCTCTATCAGTTTAACATGATTTATAGGCTGGCACATCATCTGCCTTACAGTAGCTCTCTTTCAATACACATCCCACATAATGACACACATCATTCTAGTTTTCCAGGAAGCTATGAAATGCATACCAGTACTTCCTGTATTTTTCAGTACTGGTGTAAACTCTATTTCAACTAAAATTTGTTGTTACATTAGCTCTAGGAATAAAGCTTATTTTACTACAAAACTAAAGAATGTGGCAGCAATATTTCTTGCACTGATTCTGCATATGCAAGAAAAATATCAAAGTAGTGTGCTTTATAATATTGCGTTTGCACCCATTAGAGAACCTTTTGTTATTCTATATCTAATTACCTTCCAATATCTCACTCTCTTTTTCTTACTTTTTGCATTTTGTATGTTAATTCTATGTCTCCTCTGTATATGGTGCAGATCCAAAACCAAGTAAAGTCAATGGAAAGACTCTCATTCACTTCAATGGGTTTTGGATTAGGCCTATGATGAATTACAGCGATGGTGGCTATTAGATGCCTTCCTCTCATGCCAGGTTAAAACGTCTATTCAGATCTTCTCTTAAACTATTCAAAAGGACAAAGCTTTCAAATGCTAATTTGTCATCTAGTAGCTAAACTGCCTTCAGGTTGCAAAAACACTGGTAGGAAAACTTTCGCAATTAAAGTCAAACTGGCACATTTTGGTTTGTTGATAAAATTGCAAAAGCAAACAAAATAATTCCTCACCAAACTTTGCTGGAAGTACAAAACATTTTCCTATGGGAAAATGAAACTGTTCCATGACATTGTGGGGAGCTGAACTCCTAGCCAAAGAGTATATTCAATGTTCTGATTCTGAGGTTCCAGCAAGTTTAAATGTTTTGGTTTGGCTCAGATGTAGCGGTTTGTGGGCTGAGTTTACCCTCTGAAGAAATTAGTTTGACTGATTTGTTTGCACAGGACTGAGTCTCAACATTGACCTCTGGATTCCTCATTCCCAGACTTAGGCAGACCGAATGTAAAATGAAAGTGGTCAACTTGGTCTTCTTAAAATACTGTGTCACACATAGTTTTGTTCAATCAACACCTGTCACCAAGTAAATATTTTACCATTTATTGGCAGAACTGGAAAGGGGGTGACCTTATTTAAAATTATGACAACATAAATCTTGTTCCAAGTAAATAATCATCAGCTTTTTGGGGAAGGAAATACTCTTTCCCCTACTTACTTAAGAAACAATCTGCAATATATACCCATTAACAAAAAAAAATTAAGGGGAAAAAAACACATTTTATATGCTGACTTGCCCGCTTTACAATATTTTTTCCACTATAGGATAATTTTAGGGGGGAGGGAATGCAATCAGAATACTTCAGTTACAAAGCTATCATCAAGAATAACGTAAATATTGGGACTAAATCCTGAAGAACTTATTCAGTGCTTTCCAAGTCAAAACTTCCATAGGCTACAATGGCAGAGCGAATGAGTGACTTTCCCATTTTCACTCTCAAAACCAGTATTAGACGTTGGGAGTTCTTGGCTTCCAGCCATACCGTCACACCACACATCACTCTCTGCTTTTACTAAAATGAGACCTCAACATGAGATTTTAGTTTAAATATTTGTTCAGGCACAGAGTAAGGCTTCCATGTTCTTTGGGAGAATTATTAGGTTTGCAATTAGAGATGTAAAAGATAGCAAGGCTCTGATGCAATTTGGGTAAATGTTGTAAGCGTGAAATATAGTTCTGTGAGTAAATTGCTACCTTTACTTTAACGTTGCAAACTATACTCCCAATTTTCTTTGATCATATAAAATATGCTAAATGTTTAGCAGTACTACCGTGTAAAGAAGTGTTGGATGAAGTGTATATTTTTAAATACCGCAAGTAATAAAAAACTGAGTAAATTCCCAGGAATATCATTTTTAGGCAAGTACAATAGAATGCTTAATGGAATATATTCCCAGGTCTGCTATTTTTATTCTCCTTTTTCTGCTTTAATCTCCTTGCCCAGTCAGTGGTTGATGTTATGGCAGCTGCAAGGGAGTAGTTCTATCCATAGACAATTTCAATATTTGTTCTGTTTATCAACTAAAAAGGGATGCTGTATATTTGCAGATCAGCAGCACAGATTCCATCACAACCAGAGGCAATCCTTTGTCTGTTGGAGAGTGCACTAAACTGTCCAGAGCCTGTCTATAAGAGACAACTTATAATTTCTTGGCATATTGTTAATAAACATTCACAGTAGGACAGTAGAAGACCAAAGGAAATATGAAGGGTGTTTGGAAAAACTCCCTTTATCATGAAGTCATTTACTTCCCAGCTTACTTTCTTGTTAAACTTTGCTAAGAAATGTCCATGTGGACTTTGGCAAAAAGTCAGACTTCTCTTTTAAGAGAGTTTTTAAAAGGTAACCCTTTTTAACAAACCATATAAGAAAGCCACAGTAACAATTCTGATCAGAATATATCAAATGTCATTCTGAATGAGTGTTGTAAATTAAGGAAAATGAGATGTAATTCAATATTGCCTCTTCCTGACCTATTATCATTCATTTAAGGACTCATCAGGTGTCATGGCCCAGGCCTGCAGCCCTTCCTCCTAAACATCCTCTCACTACAATGGCAACTTTGTCTGAACAAATATGCAGATTCAGCTCCATAACCTTCAATAGGCAGCTTCATACGTCAAGTCAATTCTTTTGTCATAGACATACTGCACTTGGCATTTTTGGAAGACTCAGTGGGTGCTCCATTTTATTGGATTAAGCCTCAATTAGACTGGAAAGCAGTGGGCAGTAGAGTAAATATTGCCATAGTTTTGTGGGTTTTGTAGTTTCTCTCTATCCATAAATATTTCTGGTTTGTCTTTT
This sequence comes from Malaclemys terrapin pileata, assembly GCF_027887155.1. Taxonomy (NCBI): domain Eukaryota; kingdom Metazoa; phylum Chordata; order Testudines; family Emydidae; genus Malaclemys; species Malaclemys terrapin. The sequence continues at coordinate 103,891,950 of NC_071511.1, read as the reverse complement.
TGATAAGAACTCTGCTAGAAGCTAACACATAACTCATTGACCATCCTACAAATACTGGGCACAGTCCTCCCATTGGTGCTGTTTTATTCTCAAATTTCTAAATGCTTGTTGATGCCCTGCTCCAGTTATTATTTTTGTCTGTAGAATTTTTCAGTCAATAATATTCAAATACCATGTCTAAGATACTGTATTACTGAACGTAATCACACTGTGGTATAATATGATTAAAATATAACATAAAGGTCCAGTTTAACACTGAGCATGAAAATATTCTGGGTAAGTAAGCACTGTACTCAGTAGTAATGGGGATTTGCAGGATTGGACCATATAATATCATATTTCGGGACAAATTTTGCTTTCATATACAGGTGTGCACTTTCCAATGACTTCACTGGGCAGTGTGCACATGTACCTGAGAACAGGATCTGGACTTTATAAAGAAAAAGTACCATCTCAAATTAAAATCCAAATCCCAAAACCTATGGAAAGCCCAAATAAACAGGTTTTGCACAGATTCTTAGCGAAAAGATCATGCAGGTGAACTTCTGTCTCCAGGCAGCAGAGCACCAGCAAAGCCTAATGTCTGTATTAAAATCCATAGACCTGCACTTTCCCTTTATAGGTGAAAGGAACTTTGGTCCATGTTCCACTGGCCACACCCTATCCTTTCATTGGTTTACCCACACCCTGATCCAGACCTCCCTCTCCATAGTGGTGCATACCCCAGAACGGGGGTAGTCAATTATTTTTTGTCAGGGTCCCAATTTCTTCATCAAGGTATAGTTAAGGTACATACTCCAGAGAAAATAACTAAAAAACAACAATAATTATAAGTAAACAAAAAGATTTCAGGATCCGTTCAAAAGCATTGAGCGGTCTGGATTTGGCCCGTGGTCCACCTATTGACTACCCCTGCCCCAGAGAATCAATAGCTCACTGCTTTACAGTGTGTAGAGAGAGTGGAGTCCCCCTGTGCAGCCTCTCCCTGGCCAGATACCCCTACACCAGTTCGGCTACCTTTCAGTCATTCCTTAGCACTTCCCCTTAATAGGGAAATGGCAGGAAATGAATTGGGGTTTGAGGAATGAAAACAGAAAGGGAGAAAACTTTGACTGATAGACCAAATATGCAGGTAATTTGGTAATAAGAATATATCATTTCAAAATTATAATTGCCACATCTGATCTGTTTAATACTTGAGAAGAGAATTTCCCAGAGCACCATGATGTGTTCTACAAGAGTTACAGTGTTGATCATTTTAAGAGTGATCCCTAGACTTGGAGTTGGATTCTTTTAAATTGATTAAGTCCCTCTAATGATGATTTTAATAATAATAATGATTGCTGCCGCTTAAAATTAAAAAGGTCGTAAAGCAGTTTTTAAACTAAGGGCTGGGGTAAAGCTGAAAGAGAAGCATGTGGTTCCGACATCCCTTTGGGGAGGATCTATAAATGGAGATTCCCTATGTCCTAATAAGGAGGAGAGGATGGAAGATAAAATACAGGTAGGAAGATACAATTCAGATGGAAGATAAAATACAGGTAGGATCTGAAGAGAAACAGTCAAATGAAAAAATGTCCCATTCCATTAATCATGTAATGGAGGCAGATAAAAAGTGACAAGTTTTTAAAGTGCTTATATACCAATGCTAGAAGTCTAAATAATAAGATGGGTGAACTAGAGGGCCTTGAATTAAATGAGGATATTGATATAAATAGGCATCACAGAAAGTTGGTGGAATAAGGATAATCAATGGGATGTAGTAATACCAGGGTACAAAATATATCAGAAGAACAGAACAGGTCATGCTGGTGGGATAGTGTCACTATATGTGAAAGAAAGCGTACAGTCAAACGAAGTAAAATTTTTAAATGAACCAAACTGTACCATAGACTCCCTATGGATAGTAATTCCATGCTTGAATAATAAGAATATAGCAATAGGGATATATTACAGACCACCTGACTAGGATGGTGATAGTGACTGTGAAATGCTCAGGTAGATTAGAGAGGCTATTAAAATAAAAAACTCAGTAATAATGGGGGATTTCAACTAACCCCATATTGGCTGGGCACATATCACCTCATGAAGGGATGCAGAGATAAAGTTTATTGACACCTTAAATGGTTAAAAAGTGGTTAAAAGATAGGAAACAAAGTTCCTAAATGTTCAGTTTTCATAATAGAGAGAGGTAAATAGTGGTGTCTTCCAGGGGTCTATACTGGGCCCAGTCCTATTTAACATATTCATAAATCACCTGGGAAAAGGGGTAAACAGTGAGGTGGCAAAATTTGCAGATGATACAAAACTACTCAAGATAGTTAGGTCCCAGGCAGACTGGGAAGAGCTACAAAAGGATCTCTCAAAACTGGGTGACTGGGCAACAAAATGGCAGATGAAATGCAATGTTGATAACTGCAAAGTAATGCACATTGGAAAACTAATGTAATCCCAACTATACATATAAAATGATGCAGTCTAAATTAGCTGTTAACGCTCAAGAAAGAGATCTTGGAGTCATTGTGGATAATTCTCTGAAAACATCCACTCAATGTGCAGCGGCAGTCAAAAAAGCGAACGGAATGTTGGAAATCATTAAGAAAGGGATAGATAATAAGACAAAAAATATCATATTGCCTCTATATAAATCCATGGTATGCCCACATCTTTAATACTGTGTGCAGATGTGGTCACCCCATCTCAAAAAAGATATATTGGACTTGGAAAAGATTCAAAAAAGGGCAACAAAAATGATTAGGGGTATGGAACAGCTGCCGTATGAGGAGAGATTATTAAGGCTGGAACTTTTCAGCTTGGAAAAGAGACGACTAAGGGGGGATATGATAAAGGTCTATAAAATCATGACTGGTGTGGAGAAAGTAAATAAGGAAGTGTTATTTACTCCTTCTCATAACACAAGAACCAGGGGCTACCAAATGAAATTAATAGGCAGCAGATTTAAAACAAACACAAGGAAGTATTTTTTCACACAGTCACACAGTCAACCTGTGGAACTCCTTGCCAAAGGATGTTGTGAAGGTCAAGACTATAACAGGGTTCAAAAACGAACTAGATAAATTCATGGAGGACAGGTCCATCAATGGCTATTAGCCAGTATGGGCAGGGATGGTGTCCCTAGCCTCAGTTTGCTAGAAGCTAGGAATGGGAGACAGAGGATGGATCACTTGATGATTACCTGTTCTGTTCGTTACCTGTGGGGCACCTGGCATTGGCCTTTGGTCTGACCCAGTATTGCCATTCTTATGTTCTTCTGACCTGTGTGTCACTGGATAATATCAAGTGAACATTTAGGATGATAGGAATGTGCTTTTGACATCCTCATCCCACAGTGAGAACTTTTAAATAGGCCCCAAAAAAATATACTGGATGAAATTCTTTACTAGCATCATTCCAGGAAAGTCAATGGAGATATGCCAGCAGAAAATCTGTATTCTCCACAATATGGTAATACAAAGGCTTTCAAAGAAAAAGTCAGCGAAAACTTAACTTGAAGTAAATGGCCGAATTATGCAACATAAAAACTGCATATGCAGTTCTAATAATGATACAGTTGTTAAATAGAAATAAATAAATTAATAATAATAATTAATAATTAACGTTGATGAGACTCTATATAGACACAGTGGTCCACCCACATGTAGTCAATTACAGGATTAGGACCTTAGATTGCAGTAGCCTGAGTCTGCATTGAAATCAGTGGACTTTCTCAAGTGGGCATTGAATCAAGCTCCAAATTCCTCAGGCAAAGACCTGTCTTGTTCTGTGAAGTGCTTCATGCACTGGGACACTTGCTAAACAATAATAATAATTTACAGTATAAAGGTAGTGATAAAGTATAAGAGAAACATACCCTCAGAAATTATGATGATTTGCACAGATCTGGAGGAAATTTCCATCAGATTTATTTTAATTTATAAGCAAACGTGTACCAGAAATAATTTTTTTTTTTAAAGAACCCTCTCAAATTCAAGTGTCCAACTTTAACTTAATTCTAGACAATTAGTGACTGTGATGAGTCACAGAACTCCTGGCCAAAAAACAAAAAAACAAAAAGAAACAAAAAATAAAAACTCTCAGAGAATCAACCACTTTTACTAAATACAAATGAAACAATGTAAGGGAAAAAAGGACACAGGAAAGAAAAATTGTATAAATAAATATAAAACAGCAACTAGGAAAGTCTAATGCACTTGCTATAGGCTGCAAGGTTCACACTTGAGTTTACATAGAGAAAACTGGCTAACAGAACAGCAGGTAATCATCCACTGAACTTAATATTGGAGTTGTTCATTACCTAGAGATCAATGTCAATGTTCTTCTTTGAGGATATGCCTAATTTATAGCCAGCTCTAAATTCCCAATAGGTTTTGCCTCTAAAAAAATCAGGACAGATTCTCAGCTGGTATAGGTCAACACAGTTCCATTAACTTTAATGCAACTACGTTGATTTACATCAACTAAGAATTTGGCTCCGTGCTTTTCAATTTTTTATTCAGCAGAACATATCTAAGCAAACAATGTAGGGAAAATGAATAAAATATCCATGTATTCAGCTAAAATAAATTTAAAAAATAGAAATTTGGTCTTTTAGCATAGCAAACCCACTTCAGCTCTGCTATCTATCTGTCCATCTATCTAAGGGTTTTATACCGCCAGCCAAGGGCCTTCCATGTAAAATCAATAGTATCTACTGGACTTCACAGCATCTCTGGCACTTCTCCCTTTTTGTTGTACAATGTCAATTTGGAGTAGGGTTTTTTGATTTTTTAGATTTTATTAATATCTTTCTTATAGGTTTCTCAAATTTCTATTCAATCTTTTTTGTTTTATTCCTATTACATTCTCTATATGGAACAGAGAGAATGAAAATGAAACATGCTTAACTTTTATATAGGAAGTTAAAACTCCTGTTATTTTCAATAAGATAATTTTTCCTTGCACCTTAGTTTTGTATTTTAAGGAGAAATCATACACAGAATTTTATTTTATTTTGAGCCTATTCCTGTTAAATTGAAACAAAAAAAATTAGCATTCATTTACCTTAGCCAAAGGGCTGGCAGGTCAGATGCAATCCTTCATAGCAAATTCAGATAGAAAACAGCAAAATGGACTGTCCAACTCAAGAAAAAAAATAGAACTCATATGCTCATCATTCATGTGAAGAGCCAGAAGGTTCTTCTTTACCTTTTGGCTTTTTTAGGCTACCAGCATTTATCAGCAGTACATATTGCCAAGACAAATGCCCTTAGCATAGCGCAGGAAGGAGAAGAAGCTTGGATCCTCCTTTTCCTGGTAGTTCCATACTCAGGGTCTCTAAGACAAGTGATGAGCAATTGTTCCCAATAAGCAATTAAACTTGACAATACTCTGGGCCAGACCCTCAGCTAATGTAAACTTAGTTCCATTGATTTCAGTGGAGTTATGTTGATTTTAACCATCTGAAAATCTGGCCCACTTTATGCACTCACAAACACATATTCTCTCCTGCTCTCTCTCTCACCCACAAGTACACACACAAAATGTATCTGGGATTTCCCAAGTGCATGATTTTCCCTCTTGTTGGAATGTGGAGTTTAATTCCTAGTAGATTATAAAAGAATTTAAATAGACATAATAAAATTAAAGCATGAAATTAGAGGCCTCATAGCTACCTGGGAAAAAAATGGATTTTACCTCCAAAAAGAAAAGCTAAAAATGTATCTAGATCAATTCGCCAGTAATAGGTCACATTCATATGTTTATGAAAATAATATTTTTCATATACATGCACCTATAGATGATAAATGTTAGCTGTTAAAAATCACTTAATACATGTCATCTATGTCACAAGAATCTCACCTGGGGTTCATATATGGTCCTACAACATGGAATAATGCTGATGCATGATGGCAAAAACTGTACAACTTCAAGACCATGGGTAAAGTAGGCAGGCAAGGTAAAAGTTGGATATCAAACTATAATCAGCATTTTGCAGTCCTTGATACTTTCAGAACAGTGACTAATAAAAAAAGTTGCTACTATTTATGTTTGCCCTGTCAGTAACACTATAAAACTGCCTGACTAGACAGCAGAAAACTGGACTGAAATCCAGTGTAAATTTGAACTAAGTCTCATACTGAGTTTTATTTTAATAATTTAGCTTAAATTTGGATTGCAAATTTTCAGATTTTACTTTTACCGATGTTGTTCAGCAGTGGGTTAAACTGCTATGTGGTATGTTTTATGTGTACATGAAAAGTTTCAGGCTCTCTGCCTGCATATGTATTATGTTTGGATTTGAACCATTCTCCAACTTTATGATAAAATAGGAACATAATTCACATATTAGCATTTCAAACCTGTACAGCTGCAGAATGAGTAAATAGCACAGCGAGTAATCATTATTAATCTACAGTGGAGAGAGATACACATAATTTTGTGGTGTGCTAAACTAAAAAAATATGTGCTGCACTTCTTATAACATGTCAAATTCTGTTTTCTATCAGTGTTTCAGAGGTGATAGAGAAAAATCTATCCTTTAGCTGAACTAATCTCAAATAAATTAATATCATTTTTCATATAAATTTGTTTGGGAAACTTGAAACTGTAGCATAACCTATTGATTACATTATTTGAATTAAGTTTTTGAAATCTTACAGCTGTTTGCTGTCAAAATTTAAACGTACTGTCTATTTTCAGCTGTGCACTTGATACACATTTCACCTGGTGACTCAATAATGTTTTAATATAAAAGTACATGATCATGGAACATATGCTCAATGTTCAGATGAAGCTTAATAGCAACAGAAGGGGTAACAATTAACAGTTCTGTTTTCCTGGGTATATGCAGTCCAAGTTTAAAGTTTTCCTGGGCTGCTTCCAAAAAATCTTTCTTTCTAGTTCCTTGACCTTTGTGGAGTTTGGAATCAATGAACCACATTGCCTTCCATAAGGGTGTCAAATATAGAATAAAAAGTTGCATCACATCATTGTGGCCATAACAGGTCTGAGTGCAGCAACAAGAAACAGGAAAGCAAGAACATCTGAAAAATTGACTAGGCAAGCTAGAATGTGATTCTGCAATAAGGGGCAATTCTCTTGCCAGAACAGGGCAGGTTGTAGACAGATCTGGGTCTTAGCCTGCCACTCCAAGAGCCCCAATGTCAAAAATAGAGATAGAACACTATTCCTTTATGCAACATCCACAACACATATAACAAATTATTAATAATAGCTCAATATGTCAATCTGTCACTGTGCATTTTTGACATGGTAGGGATCAGGAGCATGGAAGCTCTATAGCGCTGATGTGAAAATGGCAATGGCACTGGGCTTCAGTGGATAAAAGCTGAGAATACCAGACTCGGGACAAACTGTTGAGAAATAGGGCAGATTCACCACAAACTGGTGGTTATTCTAACATTAGATGTATCAAGCCAATAATAAAGGCAAACTTCTGTCTCACCATACTGGTTAACAAGTCACAAATGCAGTCTCCTTAGGCATTCCAGCACTTATTTCATCACCCAGACACTAGACTTTATGGTGGGTGGTTATTGAAAAACAATTTCATCAAACAAAGGGTTCTTCTGTTCTCATGAAATCAGCCAATAACCAGGTCAATATATCATTCATATCTTACCCAATAATCATGCTGTTACCAATCCTTTAGCAACTAAAATCTAAAGGTTTATTGATAAAGAAAAGAAGAAGAGAGTTAAAATGGTTAATAGATCATATACATACAATAACTGCAAAATTCTTATATCAGGTTTGTAGCAGTTATGTTATAGACTGCTGGCTTGTAAAGTCTCTGATAATTCCAGAAGATTGGAAGGTCTTCAGTCCATAGATCTGAATGCTCCTTTTAGTTGTAAATCCATAGTCCAGAGATCAGGGCAGGAAAGAGGCAACATGGAGAGGTTCCAAGGGTCTTTTATATACTCTGCCTTGCGGATGGAATTTTACTGTCCCAAACAAAGTCCATGGAATAATTTTGGAAAAGTTCTGGCACAAGATGGAGTCCAGGGTCACACGAGCATGTCACATGTCCTTACATGCCTTGCTGACTCACAGGCACAGTCACTGGCCAGTTGGAGACTAAGGCATCTGCAGGAAGAGCCATCTGAGTAGAATGAGTTTCTTCTATGGCCCATTGAGAAAGTCAATTGCCTTTGATAGGCCATCAACACAAAACTGTCCATCTTCAATGTAGATCTTACCTGGTGGGTGTTAGCCCAGGTACAAACACATTTGGGATACAGATCTATAGCCAATATTCTTGACTTCAGATTCCCTGGTGATACATGGATTTAAACAGGAAAATCATCTTTATCGAATCATAACTATTCCATTGACACCCTACATGATATACTTTGTACCAGTTTTGTTGCAATTGTCTAACAGTGGCAATATTAATTACATAAATTGTCATATTTCAATCATGCAGCACCACAGGCTGTATGGAAATTAAATGTAGGCACTATGAGCATGTGTGTGCATGATTGTAGTAGTAGTTCTTTTGGAAAAGGGTACTGCTTCCAGCTCAGTTAAGAGGTTAATAGAGCTAATCTTTTGTATCAGTATTATTTATACCATGTTGTTGGACTTAATATTTATGAAGCTCAAGCTGTACAGTGCATATCCAATTATGTTTTCTTATCGCCATGGAGTGTTTTATGTAAAGAATATGGAGTGAATGCTTTATTGGTTAAAAAGGAAGTTAATCCAATGAAAAAAACAGAAACAAAGGCCATGGTAAGCATAAGCTGCTTTATGTTCATGGTCTGGCATTCCCCTCCTAATTATTAGCCACCATTATGAATAAAAATGACAGCAACCACATCTACCCTCATTTTCTTTATAAATAATAAAATCTTTGAGAGAGAAAAGGTAGGTGAGGTAATACCTTGTCTTGAACCAACTCCTCTTGATGGAAAGGACAAGTTTTTGAGATTATCGGAGTTGTTCTTCAGCTCTGTGAAGCTCAGAAGTTTGTCCCTTCAGCCAACAGAAGTTGTTCCAAGAAAAGATCTTACTTCTTCTGTCTTGTCTCCCTCAGATCCTGGGACCAACATGGCTATAACAATATGGCAAACAACTACATTTTTGCACATTTATGGGAAACTGGTGCACACTGTATTTTTCCCAGGCCAGTCAGATTATTAGGGCTCTTTAACCATTTGTCTCCCACAACTGCACGGATAGGCAAATTTCCATTCAATGAAAATCAATTAAAGGACTAACATTCAATAAAAAAGAAGGAGGGAGTGTCTCGTATCTGTGAATGAGATGAAGGAACCTCAGTTGGTTTAGAACAGCGTTTCTTAAACTAGGGGTCCTGAACCAAAGGGGTTCACAAGACTATTGTGGGGGGTGGGGGTCGGGTAGCAACAGCGGCAGCTGCTGGCAGATGCCCAGCTCTGAAGTCAGCACCTCCATCAACAGCACAGAAGTAAAAATGGCATGGTATGGGGAAGTCATCACTTTTTAGGAGGGTTTGTCAAAGACTGAAATATTTTCAAAGGGGATCCCAGCAAAAAAAAGTTTAGAGGTTCAATTCAGTTTGGATGAGAACCCAAAGTTCAGATGCTTATCTTATCTCAGCTATCTCAACCTCAGGGGGCTGGAAAGCTGGGATGGAAAATCTTAGAAGAATGACTTTCTTGTAAGATTTCCAGTATTTCCTGCTTCTAATTGCACCTTAAATTATGTAAGAACAGCCTTTCTCATAGTATTGAGGCCCAGGCCCCATACCTCTTCTGGCAGTTGAGTTGGGAAGGGACAAAACTCTTTGAAACATGCCCCTATTCCCACAATAGACTATTAGTTTTGAGGGAGAGGAGGGAGAGTGAAGCGGGGTTTTGAGGTTCTGTACTTTCTGCTCTGATATAGGGAGAGTCAGAGAAAGGGTGATTGAAGGGAAGGAGAGAGGATTAGTTAGCTAATAAGGGTGACTTGTGTTGTTGAGGGGAGATGTGGTCTAAATAGGGTCAGGCTTCTCTCTGTTTTGGTGGGGGGGGTTCTTATGTGTGTGTGTGCATTTGTAGAATATATTTCTTTTATTTTCTTACATATCCTGATCCTTACACCTGGCCTCAGTGATGGCGCTAGAGGGATTGTTTCAGTTTTGAAATTGTTGGGTGGCTAGATAATAGAGAGGGATGGTAACTACCCAATATCTTGGGAGAGTTAGAGACCCTTCTTCCCATCAAGAGGCTTTGCTGTAGGGAGGACTTCATGTTGCAATTATGGTGGGAGCTTTATTATCTTTAGAGGGTGTTTTCAGCCTGCTCCAGAGATCATTATTCATTAACACAGCTGTGGCAGCTGCATCCTTCATAAGCATAAGAGGACTATGAGGAATAAGCAGAACTACCATGAATTGATGATATAGAGGTCTGAGAAGAGATTAGCTGTGGAAACCTTTGATCTCTGATACTGTCAAGAGTGTCAAAGGGAGACTAGACAAGAAGATGCAACCACTTACGGGGTGAACCAGGTGGCTGGTATTTAATATCTGTCCCTTTGGTCTTGTCTAGAGTCTCTTTTTAGGTGTGCAGGGTGCTGATGATGGGATCTTACTCTCCAGTTTAAAGCACAGTTAGGCCCAGATCCACAAAAGGGACTTAGGCATTGCAACACTGAGCATTGTACCACTTATTTTTTAGGCATCTAGAAAAATTACAGGAACAACACTGTGATCCACAAAGCCTGAACTGGATGCCTGGACCCCTATACAGTGAATAGGCAGAGACAGGCTCCTTATAACCCAGTGTGATCCACAAAGCCAGACTGCTAGGCAGGGAACTACCTAAACTGGCCAATGGGAGATGCCTGGGAGAAAGGTATGTCCTAAGCTCCACCCCTCTCTGAGTTCAGTGCCTAAGTCCGGGCTGCCAGGAGTTGCCTATCTCTGTTAACTATCTGTTGGAAGATAAGGCACTCCTCCACCTAAGTTGTATGTGGGCTCCAATTAGGTAGGTATGCACAGAGGCTAATTAACTCCACAGAACAGCTGAAGAGGAGGAAGGCCTCTCTTGTAATCTTTAGTCCAATATTTAGGATACTCACCTGAGATGTGGAAGACTCCTGTTTCAAGTTCACACACCACCTGATGAGAAGGGGTTTAAACAGGGACTTGCCATCTCTCAAGTGAGATCCCTCAGGTGAGGCTACAGAGTCATTCTTATTTAATTAAAGCAGAACAACTTCAATAGGAGACACTGAGGGAGACTCATATCAGAATCATAGTCCAGTGGTTAGGGATCTCACCAGAGAGGAGGCAGATCCCTATCATACTCCATTCTCCTCATCAGGCAACAGAGAGACTTACATCCTGGGTAAGTACCCTAACTACGGGGTTAAAGGTCATAAGGGAGATTCTCCTCCTCACCTCCCCCAGCTGTTTGCTGAGCATGCCTACTGGATTGAGCCCCAGACATGACTTAGGCAGCTGAATGCCTATCTTCCCCCCGGTCACTCAAGGGCTTAGGCAGGAGATAGGTGCCCAGATGCCGAGAATGGGGCAGCAGTGCTTATGCGCAGAGGCAGAAAGGTAGGCACCTAGGGAACTTTTACTGCAAAAAATTAGGCACCAAGTGACTTTAGGCACCTAAAAAACTAGGTGGCAGCTGAGCAGGAGTTTTGTGGATCACAGTGGTGCCTAAAAATGGGACTTACGCACCTAAGGACCTTTGTGGATTCCATCCTTAGCGATTAGCAAGTGTACTTACCACTATCTGTGATTTGATCATGGATCAGGTTCTTCGCTTTGCATGTATTGTATTGGGTAATATTACAGGACTATTATTAGCTGACTCCCTGGTAGGAATTTGGTTCAGCATGAGTTACAAGACATAGGGGCTAGAGAGGTGGTGTGACTGGATGGTTGCATCTGTATTAAATATAGCAGGTCTACCACTCCAAAATGGGATTTGTTTGAACATGTCCTAGGATAGGAGATAAAATGAGAATTCTCTCACTCTACGAACCACTCATTGTAACTAACAGGTCCTAGTGGGTTCTGTCTTAGCAGTTGTAAGTATCTGCAGGATCAGTCCCTTAAATAAGAATTAGTATGGAATGCAGTGCAACTGTTCCTCCATGGGTGAAAATTAATAATTCACTAGTTGCCCATATTTCATTTATCATTTATGTACTTGAATCTGTACTCACCTAAATTCTATACACATGTCCTTAAATGCCGACAGAAATCTTAGATTTTTCCTCTTCAACTACAGGTACAATATGAAGCCTGCTTCCTAATATATATATATGTAACCCTTCTGCCAGGCCAAGTTGATAGCAGCAAGGGCCGGGTTCAGTACATAGGGGTCCCTTCCCAACAGCGTGACACAGAACCAGCTCGAGCCCCCACCCAGTGACCTGGGAAAATCTTACACAAACCCCTAGGCGCCTCGAAGAGGCAATATTTCCCCTCTCGCAAGCACAGAGCCTCGGTGTAGCAGAAAATGTTTAATAACATGAGGTAAACGACATAGCATTAAATTGGGAAAACACCACAACTAGAGTTCATAGACCAAACCATGAGCGAAGACCCACCCCAGCAAATTGGGCCGTGTCCTCTCCCGTTGGTTCTTGAAACCAGCGACCCAAGAATCACCAAAGTCCCAAAAGTCCACCGATCCCAAAGTCTCTTGGGTCCAGCAACCCAAGAATCACAAAAGTCCCAAAAGTCCGACAACCCCCCAAAGTCTCTGTCCCTGATCGGTGCAGCCCCAGAGTTCAAAAGGGGGGGGTGAGCAGGGTGTTAAGGGGCACCTTACGTGATCCGAGGCCAACCCGGCTGCTTCTCCGTGGGGTTCCACCGCAGCCTTACCACGAACTGCTCCACTCCACCCGCAGTCCCACTCCTGCCGTCCCACGAACTGCTCTGGCAGCTGCTCCGCTCCGCTCACCGACCTGTGAGCCGCGCCGCTCCGCTCCGCTCCGCTCACCGACCTGTGTGCCGCGCCGCTCCGCTCCGCTCACCGACCTGCGAGCCGCGCCGCTCCGCTCCGCTCACCGACCTGTGAGCCAGGCCGCTCCGCTCCGCTCCGCTCACCGACCTGTGAGCCGCACTGCTCCGCTCCGCTCCGGCCGTCCCTTGGGCTGCTCCCACAAGGCACTGCTCTGCTAGCTGCTCCTCCAGCCGCTCCGCTCACCGACCTGTGAGCTGCTTCGCTCGCCCCCGCTTAGCTAAGTTAGCTTTAGCAATATAGCTTCAGGCTCCCCCACTAGTTAACACAGCCTCAGTGATCTCAGCTCTTAAATAGCTTTAGCTCTTAGTGATTTCAGCTCTTAGTGATTTCAGCTAGTAGTAGGGGAGCCCCAGTGCTGGTGCACTATTGGCCCAGAGTAAATTCAGCTCAGCAGTCTGTAACTAGACTCCTAAGGGAATCAAAGTTAGCTCTGACATTCAACAGTGGAGAGAGGAGGAGGTGCAATTGGTGTTTCAGGCCCACAAAAGGGACCCACACCACCAGGTACCAATACCTGCCCCCAACCTCTCTCAATTCACTGGGTTTTGTAACCCATGCCCCTTGACAAGCAAATGCTACTTAGGTAATGGTGAATGACTCACTCAGTCCTTCTGTCATACACCAGTTCTACTGGCCTTGATTCACAGAATCAGGGTAACAAAACTTTATTCTTCCTGCCCCAATAACAGAGAAACTGGGGATCCCACACCAGCCAAAGTAACCACTTTGAGTTGCTGTTGTTTCCTGCCAGGTGAGTGGGTGTGCCTATGCAAACAAGATCAGCCCCTGGAGTTCTTTTCCACACTCGCCATAATTCACCACCAGATGTCAGGGTAGAGCTCATCCTGACTCTGCTTACATATAAAAAAAAGATTTACTGAAAAATATGTACTTTCTCAATTCTTAAGACATTCTGGTGCTGCAGAAAATCAATAGAGAAGTGCCCTGTGCTCAGCCAAACCCCAGTTTCTAGTGTCTGCATGGGAATGTGCCATAGGCAAGTATGACATGGAGAATACAGAATGTGCAGGGGGCAAATAGAGGAGCAGATGTGCCTTAAGAATGGATGGAGGGATAATTGGCCTATAAAAGTAGGGTAGGTAGAGAGAGCTGCTGCCATGGGCTAGCCTGTAAGGATGGACAATGGGACTCTGACAAGAAAAAACAAAAACAAGAACCAAAGGATCCAAGGCTAGGTGATCTGTCCAGCTTTAAGTGTATGAGTTCAGGCATTTTATGCCACACAATCTAAAGGAATTTATTATTCAGATTAAAAAATCCCCACACAGACATATTTTGTTGCATTCTGAGCAACTGTCTGCACAAGAATAGGTTAGCCTATTTTTGTAGCATAGTGAAGTTTCAGTGTTGCTAAATCTTGCAGTTTTATTGTTGAGACTCATACTATTTTGGATGAAATCCTGGCACCATTGAAGTCAATGGGGCCGTGATTTCATCCAGGGAGTCAAATGGTTACATGAGAATCTCAGCTTTCATTTTAAACAAGTACATTTCCACCCCTCATGATTGCACAGAAAAGCTTGAAAATAGGAATCCTAAAGCTCAAATACCAGAATGTGAATAACCAAAGGGCAGTAGAAAAATGTAGGACTCCTCCCCAGGGCTTTTTTAATGGCCCCCATGATGACCAATCACATGCAAATCAAAATGTTAGGTATCCAATTTAGAGCCCTAAAATTAGAAGCCACTGGTGAAAATGTTTATTTACATGGCTCTATTGTACAAGGATAAAACTATTTAGAAATGTGTCTCTTCATTGAGGGGTTTGCTGGCCTTTAAGGGCTTGAGCCAAATTTAATTGAAGTCAATGAGATTTTTTCCATTGAATTCAATAGGTTTGGGATCAGGGCTCAAGATATATAACCAACTGCATAGTGCTTTACATAGTATGAATGGAGTTCTTCATGAGATTTTTCTTCTGGGGTTCATGAAAAAGAAAATTCTCATTCATCTCAACTGATAACATCACTGAAGGAAAGTTGCTTACCATCTTTCCCCACTGCTGGTTTTACACATGTTAACTTGGTCCTTAACTTTCATATTACAAAGCTCAGATTCTTCTCAGACTCCGCTGGGTCAACCAATGGAAATCAAAATGAAGTAATTGTAGTTATGTTGTCTGAGATACTTTGGGAATGGTCACAAGAGCAGAAAGGGTCAGGAAAAGCTACCCCACTCCTAGTTGATAGCATTCAGAATAATTGTAATTGTAGATCAGCAGAATTAAATCCAACACCAATATAACATTGGAAAAAATTCCATTTTAAGACAACGAGTGACTACAACAGGCCATACACTCCTCCATTGCAGTAAAAGAGCATGCAAAGGTCACATATTCCCGGAAATCTAATTAGAAAAATGAGATGCCCAGGTTAATAGTATAATATGATATCCATCCAGGAGACAAAAAAAATAATCTTTTCAATAACTGCCAGTATGTGTGATTAAAAAAAAAAAAAAACACGGAAGAGAGACAAATTTTTTATATATCTTGTTAAGGCAGTTGCATAGCACTGCACATTACACATACAGCAGATGCTAGAGTAGGTGTATACAGATTGCAGTTGGCCTTTCTGAGCCCTCTGCCATCAAGGACTATATTTATTTCACATACAAGTACTTTTTAAAGATGTCAAGTATCAGGGGGTAGCCGTGTTAGTCTGTATCTACAAAAACAACAAAGAGTCTGGTGGCACCTTAAAGACTAACAGATTTATTTGGGCATAAGCTTTCGTGAGTATAAACCTCACTTCTTCGGATGCAGAGACATGCATCCGAAGAAGTGAGGTTTATACTCACGAAAGCTTATGCCCAAATAAATCTGTTAGTCTTTAAGGTGCCACCAGACTCTTTGTTGTTTTTTAAAGATGGCTCCTCTTAGCTCAATAATTAGCTACAAGGTGTATGCTGTATTATGCTATACCAAGGTTTGTGCATAACAACTTACTGCTCTTGCAAGAAGCAATACATTTATTTTTGTTTCCTGTAGTAAGTTACCTTGCTCTTTTATGTTTGTGTTTTCCCTTGACTCCTCCTACATTTCCTCAGGCTCACTTTTGTAATTTGTGGTTCTTTTGCAGTTCTTCAGCATGGAACCATTTTAAGGGGTAATTTGGTATGGCAACAAACCATGAAGGAGGTTTCAAATTGAGTTTGGGATATTCTAGTTAGACATATTAAACTCCAACACTTTTCTTCATTCTGTGGCAGCCAAGTCATGGGAGCATAAGGCTCACTGATATCAGTCCTGTTGTGTTTTAAAGAATGAGATTTTGTAATCAACACTTGGAAGTAAACATCAAAACATTATGGATGCGCCAAAATGAAGCTTTGAATCTAAATCCCATTGAACTTGGGGCAGTGATATGAGGTGCGGATTCAAGTCCCCACATCTGAACATGCCCATACGTGATGGAATTAGGGGTGGTGCCGCACTCCCTAATTTGAAGTGGTTTCCATCTTATATACAGTTTACAGTCTGGTTCAATGACTCTCACTACCTCCACTATGCATATTGTTCCAGCACCCCTGAAGATGCCCCATAAGTTTCATTTCCAGATTGAATCCAAAACTTGAAGAAGATTCTTTTCAAGATCTACTCCATATGTAGCCATAATCTGTTTAATCCAAAAATAGTGGGAATTTTTCCAGAACAGTTGATTTAGGGTACAAAATTTCACAAGAACAGATTGAGATTCCAGTACAGCTGAATCCCAAATCTAAGTTTGAATTTGGCCTTGAACCTGTACTCTGAATCCTACCCTACCTGTCATTCTTGAAGGAGAAAAATAAATGACAAGCTAGATCCTCAGACTAATATCCCTAATAAAGTAAATGAGGGGTCTTTAAAATGTGCTTTAAAATATTTATAAAATGTAACAGTTTTATTAGTACAAACTAAAGGCTGTATTTTCATGAACAGCATTTAACACAACTGCTATTTTATGCCATGAAAAAGATGAAGGAACATAAGTATATATTGCAGAATAAGATCTAGTATTCTATTACACAGCTTTACAGCTATATAAAAAAGATATGTGGTACAGGCAGCCATCTATTCATCTACCAAAAATACTAATAAATGTGTGAAATCTTTAAATAAAAAGATACTGATTTTTCACTTCTAAGTTTTCATAAGCATTGTAATGATACATTTAAACTGATCTCTGAACAAATACATATTTTTCCTTACAAATTGATGAACTGCTAAATACAAATGTGTTGCAAAGGGATGAAAAATTCTTTTGTAGTCAGAGCATATATAAATACTCCTACTCTACATACAGTGGGTTAAAAGTCAGTGTGCTTTATTTTTGTAAAAACTCCAGAGAACGGTCTCTGTATTGCTGTACTGTTACTATGTCTGACAAAGTTCAATAGATCTGCCCTATCACTACATTCCAATGTATTACAGGAGGTGGCGAGGCAGGGGGTCCAAGGAAAGGTTAGACTGGGCCACTTTCCCTTCTGCAAACAGGAACCTTCAGCAATACTAAACAAATCAGACTGCCAAGATTTTTCCCCCCTAACTTTCCCATAAAAAGATTCAGGTAAATGTAGCATGACGAGCCAATTTAAGCCAATTTCAAAGTTATTTGAGTAATTGGTTATTAAGATAACACTCTCAAATTTCAATTCAGCAATTATCCTTTTAAAGATACAGAATATAAATATAGGAAGAAAAGTATATGCATTAAAGCTACAGGACCTCTTTTTAGAACTAAAAAAAAGTGTGGGCATTTGAAAAAAACAACTATGTAGCTTTTAACTTTATTGGACTGTGACTTATCTTCTAACCTATGCAACCTTTCTATGTTGAAAGCATGTGTTTCTAAATTTTGGAAACATAGTTGACTATTATTAGTGCTCATAAAGATTAAGAGACTAGCTGAAGACCCTCCTTTTAATATATGTAAGCTCCTTACCCATAACTTAAGAACCACAAGAGGACAGAATATTGTCTTCCCACAAGGCTGCAGTGCAGACTGATGCAGAGGTTGATGATGGAAATAATGGCTTTGGCAGAAGTACTTGGTTTAATGCCAATTTTTTCCATGCTAATGAATGGTGGAATTACCACAGAAAAGCTTTCAGTAAAAAAAAAAAAAAAAAAATAGAATGCTCAGCTTATTCCCAGTTAATCAACCCCCTAGGATGGATGGCCATGACCAATTATTATTCCAGCAACTACTGGTTAATCACAAAGTACATAGTTAAAAGGACTTTGTTAGCTATTTGGTGGCTAAAAACAATAGTGTAGGATCTGCAAATGTTCACCAGAAGATTAAGGTTATGCAAATATTTTAAAGTTTCAAATTACCCCAAAAATTGCCTTTCAGAAAGGTTAAGTGGTTTTTACTACCAGCACAGCACTAGATCTGGTTCAGGAAAGCAGTATTGATGTCAAGGGAGCTACGCTAATTTACACCAGCTGAGGATCTGATCCTAAATATTTTCTTTTCAGGACCATCTTCCATGCCTTAATCCAAGTATTCTTTTCCTGACTGTGGAAACTCCAAATTCACCTTTAAGAAAGTTAGCAAACAAAAATGTCTCTATCACAGATGATCTATAGCCAATTCAATACTGTTATAGAAAGACTTCAGGATTTGTGGTGGTGACCAAGTACATCTTCAAATGTACTTCGTCAATAGCCGATAATGTGCATTATCTCCAGGAAGGTTTCTCTCCATGCTGCTTTTGTAGCTTTTTCCATCTGTTAGCTAATTTGTGAAGAAGCAATGATAGCAGAGTCAGGGGATGCCACTCATTTGGCTCTCCCACCTGAGTCCTGCAAGGACATCCAACAAAAAGTGAGGATATCAGAGAAAAAGTGAAGGCAGACAATACAGCCCAGCCAAAGGGTCAGCACCTGGCAATACTCATGTGCTTGGGCATTAGACAGCAAAATGAAAGGGGCAACACAATTTAAATTTCTTGTATAGAAAATTAACAATTTGGGCCAGATTCTCAGCTGGAGAAAGATAGTTTTATTAAAATCAGTGGAGATTACACTGACCATTCATACCAACTGTAAATCTGAACAATTTGAGTTCAGAGCAGCTATAATACATAATTCATACATTGAGGCAGTGGAAAATATCATGGCAATATAATCAGAACTATTGTGATGTAACTAACTTTTTTTTTTAAAGTAACTGAATTTGTTCAAGAAACACATCCCAGGTGGACATAGTAAAAATATAGATTCTATTTTGAATATAGATAAACACTGGATTAAATATCACAAAATGTGCTGGTGTAGCATATACAGTACATGCTATATGTTAACATCAAGCATTACCTAAACTCAGTATCAAGCCAACTTACTTTTATCGTGCTAACGTATCTTTTTACATCCAAGAATTATTATTTATACATAGATATATGTAGTGCTGCAATGCCACATTGACTGGTGTTACCGTTTTGCTATACTTTTCTGATATAGGTGACAATGGGGGGAAAGCGCCAAATGGAACATATTGAAAAATAGGATCATAAGGTTTCACCCAGGCTGCTTAAATGATCATGTAGGAGGTATATTATCAACTTTTTATTAAAAGCATTTACAGTTTCTATGGAAACATTTTTGCGTTAACATACAAAAACAAATGAAAAAATATAATGTAAAAATTAATCTTGTCTCCTGTTCATTAATTAGAAGCTCTCTTCATTGAACACTGCCTTATCTTCCCCCACTTAGGCAAACAGGCCCAGTCAATATTAATCCATTAGCTGAGTATCTGACTATACTATACCCTGTGTAGTGAGCTGGTATTTTCAAGTTGTTTGGTCCTAAAATAGCACTAACTGTGTTTTTTAGTGCCGTTTTCATCCACTTTTAAACTGGTATATTTGGCCTGAAGTTAGATATGCATTAGATTTGAACAATATTTGAAAGTACCAACTCATAAAATTTGCAACTCACAAGAGAATGCTCTCCTAGTTCTCTATTCATTTAAAGTAAGACAGTCTCATCCTAATTGGATTCAATTACTGATAGTTTACAGTCTTTATGGGTAGAGAAAATGCTATAGTAGCCTTAAAAAAGTGTGCATAAGACTGAACACGTTTGGAGTTGGTTAGGAATCTTACAGCACATCATTTGAGATAAAGATCAGCCTCTCTTGATTTGAATTCCAGACCCCTCAACTGTGGTCTGCTGACATCTCTTCAGCATTTGTGACATTTACCAGTGATATACCATTATATCATTTTCAACTCTAGAGGTCAGATGACAAGATGCAAAGACATTAGAATACTGATTATAAAAAAGAAAGGAGTTTAGAACATTAAAATAAAGCTATAATGGAAAAAACGAAGACAGAGCTTTCTAAGATGCATGAATACCTTGCCAATAAAACCATATTATTATATGTGCTTTTATTTACAGATAGTTAACCTCAAGTGGTTCACTTTGGTTCTGATCTCTTTATTTCTGATTAAATCCATTCAAAATCCAGCCATTTATTTACAGGAGTGTTCTTTACATGAGTAGAGTTAAAGTGGCTTTGAAGAAGATCTAATTAATGTGATTTTCAAAGTTTTACTAGAACAAGCTGTTCTAAAAAACCCACTCAGACAAATAATAGCTAAAGATAAATGCATCTGCCTGATATACTATGATACAGAAAAATAAATGTCCAAAACTAAGTCATATAAATTATATTCATTGGTTTATATATTGAAACAAAGGAAAAGGAAAGTCTTTATTTTTTTGTGTCTGGAAACTCAAATCTTTTGAACACAATGGATACCTATAAATATGTATCTATGGTTTAGGACCTTATACAAAACCCAATGGGAATCTTTCCATTGCCGCCAAAGAACACTGCATTAGGCTGATGATGAACAATTAAACATATTTTAGACAGTTTTGAAGTAACTTGCAAACTGAACATGGTATCAAGTCAAACATATATAAGTGTTAGGAACTATATATATTTTAAGTTGTTCAACAATTATTCGAACAAATCTTTGGGGCTTTTGTGTTAGAGGCCACACAAGGACTTAGGGCCTAGTCCAATGCCCCCTGAAGTCTTTAGCAGTCTTTCAGTTGACTTTAACGGAACTGGAACAGACTCTTAAATAAGATGTCCAAGATTTTCAAACTAGTTTTGGGTTCCTTGATATATGGGTGCTCAACTTGACACTTCAAATGTATTTGATTTTCAGAAATTGCAGAGCACTTGCCTTCTGAATATGTCCTTTTACCGTGTCTTAATTTAGGCATACAAAACCACTCATCACTTCAGAAAATCTTGGTCAAAGTGACTTCAAAAGTATTACAGTGCTTAGTATCCATGTTCTGCACTATCCTGGGTCAGATCCCTAGATTTGGTCCTACAGCTGCCCAGGCTCACAGAAGGAAATAGGTAATGGGAGCACATCATGCTACAGTGACTCCTCTCATTGATTGCACAGTCGTGATGGAAAGTTATGGAGAGGCTTATCAAGAAATTCTCAGAGAAAGAAGGCTGCTGTGCAAGCCAAGAGGCAACAGTAGAGGGAATCCAGAAAAATATGAGCACATTGCAGAATGTAGCACTTATCTATGGCCAGAATGCTGCATGCTAATGTCCTACGCCTGTATTTTGGGCTCTAATCTAGTGTTTACATGACTGAGTAATATTTGAATGTGCTGGCCAGTTAAAAGTTATATCTTAGACAGAACATTACACTGAGATCCTTTTTCTTGTCTGCAGTTGCCATTAATTTGAAAGATCCCTCAGTTCTTTTTGAAAAGACTAGGGCCTAACTTGCTGAGTATGTTGAAGGTGTAACTCATGAAAACCTATCATTTCTACAGGGTTTACCAAAGAAATAAATATTACTGGAACTTGTAAAGACATTTTCTCCATACGTAAGTGGAGAGTTCTGTTAACCACTTGATGGACTGAACAATCATATAGTGAGCACACATCTAGAAAAAGATATTAAATTCAAAAAATGTAGTTAAAAAGGAAAGAACATATATTCTGGCTGCTCATGGTCAGCTGCACTTTTCATTTCTCCAGTTATCTAAGTTTTACCTAATTATTGTGTTGGTCAATAAAATATCTGGAGATGGGCTGAACATTTCATCTGGTAAGCAAATAAAGATTAATCTTGCTGTTTCCACTTGCAAGGGAAGACACGTTTGTACTTTTCAGCACAGAATTGGATGTCTTTAGTGACCACCCAGCATGGCAATTTCTACCCCATTTTATGGTAGTTATAAAAAAGAAAACTGGAAGAGTAAAAAAAAATGCAGTCAGAAGTCCAGCAGCAGAGTGGTGGCTATACAGTTTATTGTTCTGAATGCAGCATGTACGATTACCTGCCTCATGGGCAGGTGGGATGGGTTTGCATACAGCGCAAGCAGCTCATGGCCCTCAGACACACAGTATTGGTGCTTGAGGCCAGAATGCCTGAACTGAGACAGAGAGGTACATAGATGAGAATTTCAGGAACAGAAAAGAGTGGTTCCACCCTCAATCGGCCCACCTCTGTGCTTTTAAGGAGGATGAAAATCTCAGGGAAGGAGAACATCAAGATGGAGTGGAGGGAAACAATCCCATAGCTGGGATCCTGCTTCCAGATGATGTCATGGTATCCTCTCACACTGAGGATACCCATTCTGAGGCGGAAACCCCAATTACTAAGAAGAGTCAGGTAATAGTAATGGGGGATTTGATTATTATAGATAGTTGAGTTGTGATGATGTAGGAGAACTACATAGTAAACTGGCTGCCAGGTGAAAAGATTGCAGATTGCACGAGACATCTAGATAGACTTATGTGCAGGGCTGGTGGTCATGGTGCATGTAGGTACCAATGACATTGGGAAAGGTAGAAGAGGGGTCCTGGAGGCCACATTTAGGTTTCCAGGTAAGAAATTAAAGTCCAGAACCTCCATGGTTGCTTTCTCTGAAATGCTTCCAGTTCCACATGCAGGGCCAGAAAGACAGGCGGAACTTTAGGGTCTCAATGTGTGAATGAGACAATGGTATATGGAGGCAGGGTTTAGGTTTATTAGGAATTGGAGAACCTTTTTAGTAAAGAAGGAGCCTATAGAGGAAGGATGAGCAACACCTAACCCAAAATGGAACCACACTGCTGGCACATAAAATTAAAAAGGTTGTAGAAGATTTTTTAAACTAAGGGTGCAGGGAAAGCCAACAGGTACAGAGGAGCACATAATTTGGTGGAGACATCCCTTAGGGACAAATTTATTAAAGGGGCAACCCTATATCGTAGAAACGAGGATAGGAAAGAAGTCAGTAAAGTAGAAGCTAATGAGGAACAGTAAAACATAAGAGTGCCATTTGAATATAACACATGAAGGCACGCAACTGAATATTGACACAATGTAAAAGTGCTTTTATACAAATGCTAGAAGTCTAAATACTAAAATGGGTGAACTAGAATGCCTGGCATTAAATGAGGATATTGATATAATAGGCATCACGGAAAGTTGGTGGAATGAGGATAATCAATGGGACGTGGTAATAGCAGGGTACATCTTCATCTTACAGCGAAGTACTATCACTGCAAAACCATTTCCTTCTCTTGTCATCTTTTATATGAGGTGGTTATAGAAGTGAGAAGGTCCTGATTTTGCTATGGGCAGGAAGGGAAATGCTCCTTAGTGTAGGACACACACCTACATCTTCACTGTACTAAGGGTTAAAACCTCCAACAAAGTTAGCTCTTCATGTTGGTATCCTTGAGATGGTTATAATCTATGAAGCTATAATGCTTTGAACAAAGGCTGGATGCTGAAACAAAGGCAGAGAGAGCCCTTGACTCATTTTACTTACAGTATTTTTGGAATGAATGATATTTTTTGAAAAATATCAGATCTGATAATTATACACTGCACATATAATAGAGGAAAATGGAGAAACTAGATATTTTTGTGGTCAGTGGGGGCCATTGAGGATCAATGCAACAAAAATACATTTGCCCAAGTGGCTGCAACTTTAAAACAATTTAAGACAACAAAACAAGGTAACTGTAAAAATCAACTCATCCTGGCAGCAATGAAGAGGGAATGCAACAGCTGCACTGAACTTTCACCAGCTTGTCACCCCTTTCTATACTCAATCCAGAAAAGCCTAATTGCCCAATTGTAACAAGCCCATTTACTCCCAAGGCCCTAACAAGCACATGCGATTTCATGACGTCTGACCTTAAGGGGGTGTGCAAGTATATGTTATACTAGATCACCCCCTATTTTAGCTTTTGGCTCTTTGGGCATGAAATTTCCCCTAACTTGGCTCCTTTATATATCAGTGAGTGTGTGCGGTTCTAAGGGGGTCCATACTATACCACCTTATATAACCTGGCTATGAGGCTGAAAAGCATTTTTCACCCAGTTCTAACAGTGTGACAACAGTTATTAAACTCAGTTGGTAAGGTCTATGTAGACTGGTCCTAAAGTTGCAGAACCTGCATATTGTGTGTATGTATGCATCTGCAATTTCCAACATTACTGGCTACTACAGTAAGAGCCATTTAGCTGCTCAGCATTGTATGTAATAAAACACCAAAGGCATCTGGGTTTTTTTGGATATATTTCTTGGCATGATGTGTTGGATTCTCCTAGCACAGTTTGGAGATCAGCATGTTTTCCAGGGAAGTTGGAAACCTATATCCACTCACATATCCTCTATTGTGTATTTTGTTACACTTCAGCACTACTGGTTTGTTTCGGGGGGGTTTTGCGGGGGGGAAAGCACATTATAAAAAAAACCAGACAATAATACCATGACAATGGAGCTTACTGCAATTATCACAGGGCAGCGGGCTACACAATACCAACCTTTGGGCCAAATCTGACTTATGCAGGGAAACTGGATAAGACTTATGCAGGGAAAGACTTCACCTCGTAAGAAGTACAAAATATACAATGCAAAAATCAACATTTGTGAGTTCCTATCTTCTGACTATGAACAACTCCCTTCCAACCCTTCCCACTAATGTAACATATAAGAATAATTATGGATAGAAGTTCTTGCCACGTCAGTGACCATACACATGTGAAAACATAAACTCGTAGACTTTTATGCCCATTAGGTCTTCATGTTGTGGATGGTACATGGAGCAGGGTTTCTCTGATATTTCAAAGGGGTCAGAATCACTGTAGTTCACTACTGCTCACACTTCTGTGCTGGCCAAGGCTGGCTGGGATGCCTCTACAGCATTTTACCAGATTTTTTACTTTATCACTCTCTATTAAGAAGAAAATGGAAAAGTCTGCTCACCACAGGTGCACCCCTTCATGGCTGGGCATGGTGAAGCATTTTGGCATGTCCTGCCAACATCTGCTGTGGCCCTGTGGTGGACTGAGGTGTTGGGGTGGGTGCAGGCTCCAGGAGGGAGTTTGGGTGTGGGAGGGGACTCCGGGCTGGGCAGAGGGTTGGGGTGCGGGAGGGGGTTCGGGGTCCCGGCAGCACTTACCACAGTTCCCAGGTCCCTGCAGCCCCTAGATGCATGGGTGGCCAGGGAGGCACCGCACACTGGCCTCACACCCACAAGCATCTCCCCTGCAGCTCCCATTGGTCACGGTTCCCGGCCAATGGGAGCTGCGGAGCTGGCCCTCAGGGCAGGGGCAGCGCATGGAGCCTCTCTGGCATCCATGTGCCTAGGGGCTAGCTGCCACTTCCAGGAGCTGCATGGAGCTAGAGCAGGCAGGGAACCTGCCTTAGCCCTGGGCCCCCACTGCGCCGCTCACCAGACTTTTAATGGCTTAGTCAGTGGTGCTGACCGGAGCTGCCAGGGTCCCTTTTTGACCGGGCGTTCCGGTCCAAAACCAGACCCCTGAGAACCCTATACATTAACCCCTTCTTGGTCAGTGTGGGATTTGTATACTGTATACAGAGATGCTTACAATTTATGAGTTTTTTTGAGGCTCTTCTGTTATTATTTATCTATGACCCTACATGGCACTAGAAAAATCAAGGACTGTGTGTTCTAATATTGGTATAATATAAGGATTGATATAACATATCATGCTATGGCTCAGATTCTCTGGTCTGGCTGAGCTGCATTTAATGCAGTTCCAGAGCAGGAACTGGGGACAAAAAGGCTTTATGCCATTTTTGTAGGTCTCCAATGATGGGACTGGCTAGAGCAGGGGTCTCAAACTCAATTTACCTTAGGGCCAGTGCCAGTCCTCAAATCCTCCCATCGGGCCAATGTCACTCATGCCGCCCAGAACCTACCCCCCCCAAACTCTGCCCCCCCAAAAACTCTGCCCCCCACCTGCCTAAGGCTCTGGGAGGGAATTTGGGTGGGAGAAGGGGTCTGGGGTGCAGGGTCTGGGATGGAGTTTGGGGGCAGGAGGGGGTTTGGAGGAAGGGGGAGGGGGTGCAGGCTCTGGGAGGGAGTTTGGGGGCGGGGAGTATGTGGGAAGGGGGGGTGCAGGCTCTGGGAGGGGGTCGGGATGCAGCACATACCTGGGGCTCCAAGGCGGAGCAGGCCGGGTGGCCTCTGCACGCTGCTGCCCCCAGGCACCACCCCTGCAACGTCCCATTGACCACAGGGAGGGGCCGGCAGCCACTGGAGCGAGCAGGCAGATGCCGGGGCCCCAGGGTGGGTGAGGGAGGAGTGCCCGGGAGCGGCAGGTGGGGCCAAGGAGAGACTCGCCCCATGACTGCTGGAGCTCCGCGGGCTAGAGACTGGTTTGCCCCCTGATAAAATTTAAAGCAGCTTTAGAGTGGCTCTGAGTCGCTCAAGGCACCATTCCAGCAACCAGGGGGGTGGACATAGTAGCACTCTGGCCATGCCCTCTATGGCAGGCACCGATAGGGAATGGGGCAGAGATGTTATGTTGGCTGTATGCCACCAGGTGATTCCCCCTATGCTTAGGAAGCTGGTTAAGTTTTCTTGACAGCATTTCTGCACTGCCATTTCCCTCTGTGCCTAGAAAGCTGGTTAAGTTCGCTTGATGGCACTTCTGTCCTGTACTTAGCCACTACTAAGTGAGTACAGAGAAGCCAAAAAGCTGGCCTAAAGGTCTAACATATTCATGTATATTTGCTTAATAACTCAGAAGATCCATTTTCTCCTTTCTTTCCAAGGAAGGGAAAAAAATCACTCTACCATCTTTCTAGAAAGATCAAAGGTGCACAGATTCTTAAAACACAAATGTCAGTTTGTTTTAACGATTGCTTACTCCTATATGGTGAAAGAATTTGCATCTTTTTGATCTCATTTACTCTCTGCATTTAATTTGTTTTGGTTTTGCATGTTTTAATTTAGCAAACAAGTTGTATGCTGTGACCTAAGCCCATTTTAGATTTGTTAAGGAATCTTGCCTGTTCGCAGTTTTTTCAAGCTGTTTGTATTCATCTCACACGCTGGGTTATATTTAAACAGAGGATCAACTGATAATTGTAGCACCACTGTTGGCACCGCTCTAATGATGAGTCTGCCAGCATTTTCAGGTTGAAATTTGGCATGCAACATTGCAGCCTGGGAGCCAATTTTTATTAAAATTAGTAGAGGAAAAAATCTGTTTGGCCTTTCTTGTGCAATAAGAATGTAAAAAGATAGAATTTAAAAAGAAATAATTCATGTTGAAAATACAGTACGTAGCCAGCAGGTATTTTTTGTGGTGTGGGGAGTTCTGCATGGGTTTTACTGACATGTATTGACTAGTAAGTAATATTATTACTGTCCTCTAGCTGATGGCATGCTAGGGCTGCTTACATGTTATTTATTAATTATATCATGATTTAATGGTTGGCTTTCAAAGGACCTAAGCCTACATAGTATAAAGTGTCTTTTGTGAGCTGTTGGACGTCCAGTGGGTCAAGCTTCACATCTCACAGATTTAGGCTAATCCAGCATTATTAATTAATCCAGCATCCAACATTATTTTGTGCAATTATGTGCACGCATTTTTGCCATTTTGTTCTGCGCAAGTTCACACCCTGAAAATGTCCTTTATGGCGACGTTTTTGGCAAAATGGCTGTTTACATCAAAAATATGCAAAAACTGAAAATGTTATTTATGTATTTATTTGTAGGCTCTTTCAAGGTGCGCTTTTCAACACAAGGGCATCTTTGCTCAAAACTGGGCCCATGTTCACTCCAAACACTCTACTTACCTCAGCAAAAGGAGTCTATGGTTTTATTTGTTTTAAGTTCTAAATTCTATCCCCACTTACAGCCTTGAAACTACATAGCCATGGTATGTGAAAGTGCTGATAATTATATGCAGCCATAGAATATTAAATGTAAACATATAATACATATAACAGAATGCTCAGGATAATAATTAGCCCCCAATACTGAAACTGGATCAACTAGTGTAGACCCATACACAGGTTCTTTGAAATCAATAGCCATAAATATGTAATTATATAACATATATCATCAAGGACCTAAGAGCACTTTAGAAACATTAATTAACTACAGCTCACAATAAAATAAGCACAATCTTCTTGGTATTATTACACCCCTTTTACAGATGGATAAACTGAGGCACAGAGAAATTAAGCGATTAACCCCATAGATTGAGAGAGCCACCTAGTGCTCTGTTCTAAACATTAGCCCACACGGTCTTCTGTTGTAGCAAGTCTTGTCTCATCAGCATCAATGCTACAATGACCAGAAGGAAAGAACACAGCAAACCTGATCAGATGGGAAAATCACAGATCATTGACACAAAGATGCTGGTATGAAGTTTTAGAATCCCTTTCTTCCTTTTGTGAATTCCCTCCCAATCTTAGTTCAAGTCGTTGGCAACTATGCAAATGGATCAGCAGTGGTACATATACACAGAGTTTGTTGGAGGAGAATTAAAATTTATCTTAACCCACCAGAAACTAGACTTTTTTTGGTGTGTGTGTGGGGGGGGGGGGGGTAAGAGGAGGACAATATCACCCAACATTGTTTCAAATAGAAAAAGATGAGGTTTTGTGTATATTTTCCATTTCCACTGACATTCATTTCAATAATGTCATTCTTGCTTAACAGCCATTGGGGAAGATTCTTTCCTGCACCACAGTTCTGTTTGGCTCAGATAGGGCAGGGGTACACCAGGGAACCAGTTCTCATTTCCTAATCTTCAGGGCCAGCCTGGGTCTGACAATATATAGAGCCGCTTCTGGGGAGCTTTAAGATCCATCACTGGGATAGGATCCTCCAATAGACCCTACCCAAGTGGAGGACTGCATTGGTGGAGTTCCTCTCTGCCATGTCTCTTCCCGACTTCCTACACCAGGAAGAGGGAAGGGCAGAGGTCCAGGGCCTGAATCCAGCTCAGGTATCCCAGCACAGAATTCCCCTACACCAAAGGAATTCTCTGCTGGCAATCTGTGGTCAGAATCTGGACCCTCTACACCCCCCAAAGCATTATAAAGGGTCAGGATCTCACAAAGGAATCTGGACCACAGTCTTCCTTGTTATTATAGGTGAGTCGGACAGCACAGGCAACCTTAGTGCTGGCATTTCCTAACATCTGAGTGCTTGACTTTGCAACCATAAACATGTTCTTCTAATATAATGTTTTTGTATGTAATATTAACATGGATTTGTTGCTCATTAGAACAAAGGACTATACCACTGGCAGCCACCAGACACAGTGAATGGAAACCCTGCAAACCTTTCTCAAAAGGACCCTTCCCATACCTGCACTGGTTCTTGTCCCAAGAACTTTTCTTGATTAGCGATGCCAAACAAGTAGAACCCTCCAAGATCCAAGTGTGTGACACTTTCTCTTCTGAATAATAAATAATAATAATAATTAATACTTTGTACTTAATATCATCTTTCATCTGGCAACGTCAATCACTTTACAACAAAACGTCCTAGGGGACTTGGCAAGTATTAGTGTTGAACTCACTTGACATATGAGAAAATTGAGTCAAAGACTGATTAAGTGACTTGTACAAGATCAGACAAAGAATTAGAGATAGAGCTTGTAATCAAACCCTAAATGCCCCAACTCCCATCCTTTCTCCAGCTGCTAAACTACACTTTCTCCCTAACGTGCGACAAAGACTCAAAATGCGTACACAGACCAAAAAGAAGCTAGAAACAGTATGGGCTAATTTTTCTTTATCAGCTATAAAATTTACTGTAATCTTAATTTCAAGAGTTTGATTTTTTGATATCAGTAAATAAATTAACAGTGAAACAACATGATGTTTGCATGAGACAGAAGTAAATAGAGGTTTGAAATAAGTGCCATACCATGTTCTGAGTTCCACCTGAGAGTATTATATAAAAGAAAACCCTTTGGAAGCAAGAATGAAGATAAAACTCATTTTTTACTTGTTACCTAATCCAGCGCTTCAACCCAGGTATCCATCAATAATTCTAGACTACTTCCTCTAGCTATGCTATAAAGTGCATGGGTAGAGAACAATGGTCTTGAGGTTAAAGCAGGAATTTAGGTTCAACTCTTGCCTGTACCAGAGACTTTTTATAGATGTTTATATGCTACAACGAGGAAAGCCAATATGAGAACCTGGACAGGTTTCATTGTTGTCTCTTCCCTGGCTCTGAGGCACTATCAGAATCTCTACTACCTTCAAGATAATACAACCTATTGTAGATTCTGTAGCCATTTTTCTTTAATTGCTTTTGCTTCAAGAAAAGGAGCACTGTTTTCCTGGGATAGGCAAATAGCAGTAGCTCTCTTCTCATTCTAAACTTGCATTCTTTTGGTGGCAGCTCCTTCAGTGCTACTAGTCCGTAGATACAGTATGGTAGAATACTACTTACCTGGGTTTAGTTTGTGAACCAGAAGAAGGTGCAGAGCCTTTGAGACAGGGACCCTTAGGAATGACTGTTGCCAACTTTCTCTTCTGTGATTTTCTCTTTTTCATTATGTTTGACATTTTTGAGACTGAGCTTTGTTACAGACTATTAGCCTATGGCAGTAGGCTTGGGAGATGAGACTTCATCAAGACATAAATCACACAAAAATGTAAAAACGTGAAACTACAAGGCTGCATTTGTAGCTCTTGGTTGGAATAGATTTGTTGCATTGATTGCAACATTTCAGGTTACTGTATCTGCCAATGCTACAGCATGTAGTGAAATGAAATTAGCGCCCTATGTGCCTAGATAGCAACTCTATTAAACTTTGTGTTTAGCATATCTACTGACTTTGTGGGATCACTGTAGCAAGTTTTAAATGATGCATGAAATGAAGAATTCCTGCCCATCTTAGGAAGAGATTGTGCAGATAATAGACAGTGCTTTGCAATCACAGCTGTGTAGTGTTTTTTTTTTTTTTTTTTTTTTTTTTTTGCTGTGGCGATGTTCAACTCAGACACAGAAATGCCCTTCAAACCCAAAAGTAACAGTATATACTTATATTTATATAGGGTTTTGTGTTGCTGCTGTTTATGTATAAATTTCTTTTTTTTTATTTTCTTAATAGTATTCAGTCAGAGAAGAGAAATTGTTCATTACATACAACCCCAGCCTCTGCCCCCCTCAACAAAATCCCAATAGTGTAGCTGTGCATGACTAATCATTGGGTCTTGTTTCTTTCTTATTCAAACTTTGTTTTGTTGGGGAAGGAGGTGAAATTTTTAAAAGTTTAGTTTTATTTTGAGGGCCACATTATGAGTGGCCTTGCGCAGAAGTAAAAACTTTGCCCACCCCCACTTGGTGGGACTCCGGTGGAGATGTTCAAAATAGCAGTCCCTGGGCATTTAGAAGTTTAGGGACTGCTTGCTCCTGCTCCTCCCTGCAGAGATCAGGATGGTAGAAAGCCAATGGAGATAAAGTGAGGCCATGTCCATATCCC
Organism: Malaclemys terrapin pileata; assembly: GCF_027887155.1. NCBI lineage: Eukaryota > Metazoa > Chordata > Testudines > Emydidae > Malaclemys > Malaclemys terrapin. Next base: position 103,860,190 of record NC_071511.1, on the reverse strand, counting down.
AACTCTCCACACACCAGCCCACAGAGCAGGACTGCCACATTCTGCTCCTTCCAAAGGGTTAGGGCATAGTGTGCTCTCCCTGTGTTCCAGGAACAGCACCAGAGATACTGTGCCTCAGGGAGGCAAAATCCTTCTGGGGCAGTGTGGCTTCACCCCATTCATTACTCAGGGTTGTGATGTAAAAACTACAATCTAGCTCACAGATTACTTTCATGTCACTGGCTTCTCTCTAGCAGAGCAGAAATTTGAGTTCAAAGAATGGGATTTGCCTAGATTATTCACCTATCTACTCCCCCCTCTTTCTTTTCTTTTCTTTTTTTAATAAGGCTGTCAAGGCTGCTTCCCCACTTTGAACTTTAGGGTACAAATGTGGGGGCCTGCATGAAAACTTCTAAGCTTAACTACCAGCTTAGATCTGGTCCGCTGCCACCACTCCCAAATGTGCTAATTCCCTTCCCTGGGTAGACTTGAGAGACCTTCACCAATTCCCTGGTGAATACAGATCCAAACCCCTTGGATCTTAAAACAAGGAGAAATTAACCATCCCGCTCCTTTCTCCCACCAATTCCTGGTGGATCAAGATCCATCCCCCTTGGATCTAAAAACAAGGAAAAATCAATCAGGTTCTTAAAAAGAAGGCTTTTAATTAAAGAAAAAGGTAAAAATCCTCTCTGTAAAATCAGGATGGAAAAATAATTTTACAGGGTAATCAAACTTAAAGAGCTCAGAGGACCCCCCTCTAGCCTTAGGTTCAAAGTACAGCAAACAAAGATAAACACTCTAGCAAAAGGTACATTTACAAGTTGAGAAAACAAAGATAAACTAACACGCCTTGCCTGGCTGTTTATTTACAAGTTTGAAATATGAGAGACTTGTTCAGAAAGATTTGGAGAACCTGGATTGATGTCTGGTCCCTCTCAGTCCCAAGAGCGAACAACTTCCCAAACAAAGAGCACAAACAAAAGCCTCCCCCCCCCACCCTAAGATTTGAAAGTATCTTGTCCCCTTATTGGTCCTTTGGGTCAGGTGTCAGCCAGGTTACCTGAGCTTCTTAACCCTTTACAGGGAAAAGGATTTTGGAGTCTCTGGCCAGGAGGGATTTTATAGTACTGTACACAGGAGATCTGTTACCCTTCCCTTTATAGTTATGACAAAGGCAGTGGGAAAACTACTTGAACAGTAAACAAGAGTTTCAGTAAATGGGCCTTTTAACTCTGAAATTCTATATCCTGTTTCATTGGACAGAATGGGGTGAACCAGAGCTACATCTTTGACTCAGAAAACAATTTCTGCCTGTACTATGAGTAAACAAAACAAAAAAAATTAAAAACTACACAGTAAATTAGGATTACTGAGGATACCCATTGATTACACTAGGGCATAAGGGATCCAACTGCCAGAACACTGTAAGTGCCCTGTCCTACTCTTATTCCCATTCATATTGCTTACTTCCTTTTGAAATCAATGGGACTGTGCTTGGCATATGCACTCTGAGCCTGATTCAAGCCAAATAGTGTCAAAGGAAAGACTCCTGGGTAAAATGTTCAAAAGTGTGTAAGGTACTTAGCAGCCCAAGTTCCATTTACTGGGCTTTGATCCATTCATTGGGCTTTGGATCAGGCTCTATGTATGAGAATAGCCCCTTTATAATAAGCAAAACAAAAAATAGACGGTCTGACACACCCAACTTTGGGATATTCAGAATCTGGATCTGGATTCAAGGTTGGTGGATTGGGCCCATCTCTTGCTGCTTTTCATTTTGCAGTATAAATGTACTTGTGACTCAATATCGAGAAGCATATAAAGTACATGCAACATAAAAGTTATCGAAGCCTGTTAATAATTGATTCTCAAATCACCTTTTAAGTATTATGTCATTGTTGTTTAAAAAGATATGTATCTAAAAGATGTATATTGTTATATGTATTTTATGTAAAGAACTGAGCTTTTTATACTGCATGTTTTAATATATAAAAACATCTATAATAAACCATGACGTGTACCTACTTTATTCTTTGGCATTCTTCGGTG
>NC_071511.1:103785659-103853159 GCF_027887155.1 Malaclemys terrapin pileata | reverse complement strand
TTGCACCACAACTCCAACAAAATCTGGGCATGGAGCCAAAAAAGAGAACTCCAGAGGATCACCCAGTGTGCAGGGCTGGTGGAAAGGGACAACCCTTGTCCCCTCACTGATCTCCAACTGCTGCATCATAGCCTGGAGACTGTTTGCAGTTTGCACAGGCAGAGGCTGCTCTAAGTTACACAAGGGGACCAGTCCAGCACCTAGCAGCCCAGGATCAAGGGAGCACTTTGGCACCCTACCCCTCCTGAGCGATATCGTGTGCTCCTCAAGCATTAACAAGAACCCTTGTTCTTCTCAGCCATGATCTTTTCTGGGACATTATACCTGCATACAACATAAACATCAGCTATTCAAATTTATACAGCAGGCAAAAATTCATAGACACATCTGTCATGCCATATAAACAATATGCTTGCTTTCAGGAAATATTTTTCAATACACACCTGAAATAGTTTTAGAAGATGTAGACAGGGAAAGCTTAAAAGCTGTAATTATGTGAAACTGGAAATAATGGATGGAAATAATGCAGTAATTCAGTTGCTATTAATAAATAGTTCTGTAAGAACTCAAAATCGCTGAGTCATCTGCCCATTTCCGTTGCACAAGTGGTAGAAAACTTCCTATAAAGAATGCAGCAGGAATGTGTCTATGTGGTTATTTGCATGCACAATTACCACAATTGCCCATACAAGTATGCTCAGTGACACACAAGTTAGGTGTGCAAATACATGTTTTTGTATGCCTAAATATTTGAAAAGTAAAACAGTGTTCTTGATAATGTCCAACACAGACATTTGAGGCCTGATTTTCAGAGGTTCAACTGAAGTCAGGTTATCATGGCCTACTCTTATCATTTTATTAATCAATTATGGAAATCAATAGGAATGCTGCTGATCAAGTAGTTATCTTTTGGGATCATATAGAGGGTTTCTAAGATGGTGAGGTGCTCCATCAACATATGACTGAAGAAACTGCATGCTGCAATCCAAGACTGTATTTAAAATCAGTATCCCCATTGCCTATGAAGATAGTTTTCATGAGAAAAAGCTGTTGAGTTCATGATGGGTTTTCAGTGGAAACGAGCTCCAAAGCAGGAAGTGGTTGGAATCTGTCAAGCATACAGTAAACTTAGGGTACATCTTCACTACCTGCCAGATTGCCGAGTAGTAATCAAATGTATCTGGGATCGATTTATCGCGTCTCGTCTAGACGCAATAAATCGATCCCCGAACGCACTCCCCGTTGACTCCGGAACTCCACCAGGGCGAGAGGCGGAAGCGGAGTTGACGGGGGAGCTGCAGCCATCAATCCCGCGCTGTGAGGACGCGAGGTAAGTCGATCTAAGATACATCGACTTCAGCTACGCTATTCTCGTAGCTGAAGTTGCATATCCTAGATCAATCTCCCCCTCCCCCCCCCAGTGTAGATCAGCCCTCAGGTTTGAAGCTTGGCATTTACTGATATAGATTCTTAATTACAACAACAGAGTAGGTAGTCAGGTTTCAGAGTGGTAGACGTGTTAGTCTGTATCAGCAAAAAGAACGAGGAGTACTTGTGGCACCTTAGAGACTAACAAATTTATTTGAGCATTTATTTGACTGGTATATAAGGGGAGTCAGCAGCGAACCAGCTGAGCGGCGAACAGCAGAGGCTAACAGAGGGAGTTTGCCTGGGAGTTCGCTTGGGGAGAGCTCACTGAGGCTTTCATCTGCAGGTTTCTCTGAGTAGTTCCTGCAACAGTTGAGGAAGCTCTTAAGAGGACAGTGATATGGAAGGTGAGCGATCAGCTGTTGTAACCTGCACAGGATGTGCCATGTTTGTCTTTCTTCCACAGGACAGAAGCGACTTTGTCTGTACAAAGTGCAAGCTGGTCTCCATATTGGAAGAGAAGGTTCGAGGGCTGGAGAAACGAGTATCTACTCTGCGTTGCATAAGGGAAAATGAAGATTTCCTGGACAGACGTCAGGAGATGCTTCTACGGCCACAATGTTCTGAAGATTCAGAGCAGGCGCAGCAGGGACAGAAGGATTGTGAAGAGGTTTGGCAGCATGCGACCTCCAGAAGGAGAAAGAGGAGCGTCCATGCACCAGCAATGGAGATACAGGTGAGCAATCGTTTCCATGTTCTCTCTACAGGTACTAATGTGGAGAGTGGACTAGATGACCCATCTGAGGGAAGGGAGCAGAAGGAGACTCCACCGATTGGAAGGCAAAAGATGCACTGTCCTAGGGATGGGGGTTCCACGACCACCACTCCAAAGAGGAGGAGGAGGGTGGTGGTGGTCGGGGACTCCCTCCTCAGGGGGACTGAGTCATCTATCTGCCGCCCCGACCGGGAAAACCAAGAGGTCTGCTGCTTGCCAGGAGCTAGGATACACGATGTGACGGAGAGACTGCCGAGACTCATCAAGCCCTCGGATCGCTACCCCTTCCTGCTTCTCCATGTGGGCACCAATGATACTGCCAAGAATGACCTTGAGCAGATCACTGCAGACTACGTGGCTCGGGGAAGAAGGATAAAGGAGTTTGAGGCGCAAGTGGTGTTCTCGTCCATCCTCCCTGTGCAAGGAAAAGGCGTGGGTAGAGACCGTCGAATCGTGGAAGTCAACGAATGGCTACGCAGGTGGTGTCGGAGAGAAGGCTTTGGATTCTTCGACCATGGGGTGGTGTTCCAAGAAGGAGGAGTGCTAGGCAGAGACGGGCTCCACCTAACGAAGAGAGGGAAGAACATCTTCGCCAGCAGGCTGGCTAACCTAGTGAGGAGGGCTTTAAACTAGGTTCACTGGGGGAAGGAGACCAAAGCCCTGAGGTAAGTGGGGAAATGGGATCCTGGGAGGAAGCACAAGCAGGAGAGCACAAGAGGGGAGGACTCCTGTCTCATACTGAGAAAGAGGGACGATCGATGAGTTATCTTAAGTGCCTGTACACAAATGCAAGAAGGCTGGGAAACAAGCAGGGAGAACTGGAAGTCCAAGCACAGTCAGGGAACTATGATGTGATTGGAATAACAGAGACTTGGTGGGATAACTCACATGACTGGAGTACTGTCATGGATGGATATAAACTGTTCAGGAAGGACAGGCAGGGCAGAAAAGGTGGGGGAGTTGCATTGTATGTAAGAGAGGAGTATGACTGCTCAGAGCTCCGGTATGAAACTGCAAAAAAACCTGAGAGTCTCTGGATAAAGTTGAGAAGTGTGAGCAACAAGGGTGATGTCGTGGTTGGAGTCTGCTATAGACCACCAGACCAGGGGGATGAGGTGGACGAGGCTTTCTTCTGGCAACTAGCAGAAGTTGCTAGATCGCAGGCCCTGGTTCTCATGGGAGACTTTAATCACCCTGATATCTGCTGGGAGAGCAATACAGGGGTTCACAGACAATCCAGGAAGTTTTTGGAAAGTGTACGGGACAATTTCCTGGTGCAAGTGCTGGAGGAACCAACTAGGAGCAGAGCTTTTCTTGACCTGCTGCTCACAAACAGGGAAGAATTAGTAGGGGAAGCAAAAGTGGATGGGAACCTGGGAGGCAGTGACCATGAGATGGTCGAGTTCAGGATCCTAACACAAGGAAGAAAGGAGAGCAGCAGAATACGGACCCTGGACTTCAGAAAAGCAGACTTTGACTCCCTCAGGGAACAGATGGGCAGGATCTCCTGGGAGAATAACATGAAGGGCAAAGGGGTCCAGGAGAGCTGGCTGTATTTTAAAGAATCCTTATTGCGGTTGCAGGAACAAACCATCCCGATGTGTAGAAAGAATAGTAAATATGGCAGGCGACCAGCTTGGCTAAACGGTGAAATCCTTGCTGATCTTAAATGCAAAAAAGAAGCTTACAAGAAGTGGAAGATTGGACAAATGACCAGGGAGGAGTATAAAAATATTGTTCAGGCATGCAGGAGTGAAATCAGGAAGGCCAAATCACACTTGGAGTTGCAGCTAGCAAGAGATGTTAAGAGTAACAAGAAGGGTTTCTTCAGGTATGTTAGCAACAAGAAGAAAGTCAAAGAAAGTGTGGGCCCCTTACTGAATGAGGGAGGCAACCTAGTGACCGAGGATGTGGAAAAACCTAATGTACTCAATGCTTTTTTTGCCTCTGTCTTCACAAACAAGGTCAGCTCCCAGACTGCTGCACTGGGCAGCACAACATGGGGAGAAGGTGACCAGCCCTCTGTGGAGAAAGAAGTGGTTCGGGACTATTTAGAAAAACTGGACATGCACAAGTCCATGGGGCCGGATGCGCTGCATCCGAGGGTGCTAAAGGAGTTGGCGGATGAGATTGCAGAGCCATTAGCCATTATTTTTGAAAACTCATGGCGATCGGGGGAGGTCCTGGATGACTGGAAAAAGGCTAATGTAGTGCCCATCTTTAAAAAAGGGAAGAAGGAGGATCCGGGGAACTACAGGCCAGTCAGCCTCACCTCAGTCCCTGGAAAAATCATGGAGCAGGTCCTCAAGGAATCAACTATGAAACACTTAGAGGAGAGGAAAGTGATCAGGAACAGTCAGCATGGATTCACCAAGGGGAAGTCGTGCCTGACTAACCTAATTGCCTTCTATGATGAGATAACTGGCTCTGTGGATGAGGGGAAAGCAGTGGATGTTATTCCTTGACTTTAGCAAAGCTTTTGATATGGTCTCCCACAGTATTCTTGCCGCCAAGTTAAAGACGTATGGGCTGGATGAATGGACTGTAAGGTGGATAGAAAGCTGGCTGGATCGTCGGGCTCAACGGGTAGTGATCAATGGCTCCATGTCTAGTTGGCAGCCGGTTTCAAGCGGAGTGCCCAAAGGGTTGGTCCTGGGGCCGGTTTTGTTTAATATCTTTATTAATGATCTGGAGGATGGTGTAGACTGCACTCTCAGCAAGTTTGCAGATGACACTAAACTAGGAGGCGTGATAGATACACTAGAGGGTAGGGATCGGGTACAGACGGACCTAGACAAATTAGAGGATTGGGCCAAAAAAAAACCTGATGAGGTTCAACAAGGACAAGTGCAGAGTCCTGCACTTAGGACGGAAGAATCCCATGCACTGCTACAGACTAGGGACCGAATGGCTAGGTAGCAGTTCTGCAGAAAAGGACCTAGGGGTCACAGTAGACGAGAAGCTGGATATGAGTCAACAGTGTGCTCTTGTTGCCAAGAAGGCTAACGGCATTTTGGGCTGTATAAGTAGGGGCATTGCCAGCAGATCGAGGAACGTGATCATTCGCCTTTATTCGACATTGGTGAGGCCTCATCTAGAATACTGTGTCCAGTTTTGGGCCCCACACTACAAGAAGGATGTGGAAAAATTGGAAAGAGTCCAGCGGAGGGCAACAAAAATGATTAGGGGTCTGGAGCACATGACTTCTGAGGAGAGGCTGAGGGAACTGGGATTGTTTAGTCTCCAGAAGAGAAGAATGAGGGGGGATTTGATAGCAGCCTTCAACTACCTGAAGGGGGGTTCCAAAGAGGATGGAGCTCGACTGTTCTCTGTGGTGGCAGATGACAGAACAAGGAGCAATGGTCTCAAGTTGCAGTGGGGGAGGTCCAGGTTGGATATTAGGAAACACTATTTCACTAGGAGGGTGGTGAAGCACTGGAATGCGTTCCCTAGGGACGTGGTGGAGTCTCCTTCCTTGGAGGCTTTTAAGGCCCAGCTTGACAAAGCCATGGCTGGGATGATTTAGTTGGGAATTGGTCCTGCTTTGAGCAGGGGTTTGGACTAGATGACCTCTTGAGGTCCCTTCCAACCCTGATATTCTATGATTCTATGATTCTATGATAAGCTTTCGTGGGCTAAAGCCCACTTCATCAGATGCATGCATCAGATGTAGGTAGTATGAAGGAGGAACTTTTACAGTGTATTAAAGAAAGGAGTGATATGTGGCACAGCTTCCTGGATTTCCTTGGAAATATGAAGCAGTATCGTTCAGTCATTAATAACAGGGCCTTTGAAATATGAAGCAGTATCATTAATTCGTTCATTAATAACTGGGGTAACCGGGAAATGTTTTAATTTAGAAGAAATACTTGAAACTAGCAATTGGCTGGGATTGCATCCCCCTATTTACCCAGCTGCCTGAGAAGTTCCTATCAAAATATATTGTGTTCCCCTACCAGGACACTGAACATTTGGAATAAGGTTGCAAGTATTAATATCATTTAAAGGAGGAGTGACATTATGAACAAATGCCTAAACTCCCCTTCATCCGAAGATCATTGTATGACAGCTATATCTCCTTAGATAGAAGAATTCACAGCTTGGCTTAATTTTCAAAATATATGAAGATCCTTTTCAAAATATATGTAGGACCAGCTACACTATTAACCTCAAAATAATCATTCACCTTTCACTGTCAGCAATTAATAATCTAATTGCCTGCATGTCAGTTGCAATCCCTTGAGTTAGTTAGCCAGATATAGTTATATATTAAATTTAAAAGTTGCAGGAACTTCTGTAGTTTGCAGGCAAACATTTTTAATAATAAAAATAATCACTACCTGGCAAGTTCCAATACTGAATAAGTCAGAGAATAGCAATTTATTATGTCATAGCTAGTTTACCGTAGAAATGTAAGTAACATCAGGTAGTTACAAAACAAATAGTCCAAACAAAAAAACTGAGTTAAATAAAATACTGATACCACTCAAAGCAGCAGTTTACCAGCTCTTGCAGCTAACCCACACAGCAGATAGACTTTGAACTATTCTCCTGCTTACTTTTTAACATTTATATTGCAGTGCCCTAAACCAGATTGAGGCCGCATTAAGCTAGATACTGCATAAACATATGGTAAACAAAAAATGCCTGCCCCAAAGAGTTTACAATCTGGTACTTTGATTGCAACTCATATTCCATTAAATTCTCCCTTCAGGAATGCCTGCTAGGTCAGATTGCTCTCCTGTCCCTGCTTCACAATAAATAAATAAAGATATCCTATCTCCTAGAACTGGAAGGCATCTTGAAAAGTCATTGAGTCCAGCCCCCTGCCTTCACTAGCAGGACCAAATACTGATTTTGTCCCAGATCCCTAAGTGGCCCCCTCAAGGATTGAACTCACAACCGCAGGTTTAGCAGACCAATGTGCAAACCACTGAGCTATCCCTCCCCATATTGCATGGTACAAGATCATGACAGTGGAACTCCCAAGATATTCCCAACCTCACCAGCTCCTGGTCACCTTCTTGGCCAGATTCCATAACCCAATCCCAAGGGTGCCTTCCTGAAGTGCAGACAGGGCCTGGTTATTGGCTTCTTTTCCTTCTTGTTGGGGTGGGAAGTGAGGGAGCCTACCGTTCTCTTTGGCCATAGCTTGTGGGTCTAGTCCCGGAGATAGCTAGTCTCAGGTCTGGGGGAAGTGAGCAAGAAGAAGGCAACTTCTTATATAAAACCTCAGGCTGTAGGATGGCAGCTCCTCCTTTCTCCAATAGATGTTCTGGTTGGAGCTAAATCAAGAGATGAATCCACCAGCCCAGCCCCCTAAGGACCGCTGGAAGGACTCAAGTTTGGGAACTAATGGGCAAAGTATAAATCTCTTTTTTTCTAGGAGTTCATGAAATGCTGACTGCTAAATCATAGTGAAACTCATAGTGAAACTCATACAAGGACAGTACCCAGAGTCATGGTATTCTAAAGCATGAAGCACTTTAGTAGGGCAATGTTGGCCCAATTACTATATCTGTTCTATGTTTGAATAGATTATTTCAATCTCAAAACTGTCAATCCAGCATCTTTCACCAACCTTAAATTCACACACATTAGAATAAATTTTAAAGTATGTTACAGTACTTTAAAAGGTTGCAATTGAACTGACAAAAGAAAGAAGTTCCAAGTTAAAGCTATTACTCCAGCCTTATAATTCTACTGGGCTCAGTTATTTCAAAGATTTCTGAATAGTATATGTCCTTACCTATAATAGCCCTGACCTTGCATGCGCATAACTTAGAGTGAAATCACTGTACGTTTTATGTAAATAATAGCTGTGGGATTGGGTCCATACATGTACTACAATGTAAAGGTACAATGGGATGAGTTAGCCACTATGCTAACATGAACATGGGTTTTCTCTGGAAGGTTGTGTGAGACAGACATTATTTTTACTGAATAAGCCCATGATATTTGACCTCATTTTGATGGTTGCCTGACCCACTAATTATTCAAGAAAATTTCGATGGGATGTTTGCAAAATGATTTTTTTAAAACCGTATCAGGCACTATGTGAAGAGTGCAAAAAACGATAAGTTGTTAAAGATAAATTCCTTAGGTGTTTGACTTAGCATTCTTCAATTATTAGTCTAATTATTCTTCTATTATTTAGGCAGCAAGCCAAAGGTTCTTGGGTGCATCGAAAGTTAATGGGGGAGATGAAGAAAAACTGTAAGGTCATGTCAACATATGTTCATTAAAGCTTGAGTTTCTTTTGCATTAAACTTACTATCCACTCTAACAATTTACCAGGGTCTATTTATTTAATACTAATAAAATATGCAGGAGTAATTATTTAAATATATTCTCTTAACCAGGTTTTTTTTTTTTTTTTTTTTTTTTTGGTCATTTCTATTGTGTGCAAAAAACAACAGAGCTGCAAGATAGAAGGCTCATTTGGAAATCTACAGGAAAGGTTGACGAGTCTCCTGTTCACTGCCAGAGAGAAATACACAAGATCCCACAAACTTGGCAAGAGTCCCCAGTACTTTCTAGCATACTGCACTGGATATATACATTTACATACAAAAATCTATATTAGAGGAAAGTTATTTGGGTTGAAAAATCAAGCACTCCAAAGTTAAGAAATGTCACTTTCACAGATAGAAGAACAGGAGTACTTGTGGCACCTTAGAGACTAACAAATTTATTAGAGCATAAGCTTTCGTGGACTACAGCCCTCTTCGGAAGAAGTGGGCTGTAGTCCACGAAAGCTTATGCTCTAATAAATTTGTTAGTCTCTAAGGTGCCACAAGTACTCCTGTTCTTCTTTTTGCGGATACAGACTAACACGGCTGTTACTCTGAAACTTTCACAGATGTGTATGCACTCTTCATTTTTCCACTTATACCACTAAGGCTATGTCCACACTACCACTTATGTCGGTATAACTTTTGTTGCTCAGGGGTGTGAATAAACCACCTCCCCCTGCCTCAAGTGACATAAATTACACCAACATAAACACCGGTGTGGACAGCTTCTCCTGCCAACATAGCTACCACCGCTCATTGGGGGTGGATTAATTAAGTTGATGGGAGAGCTCTCGTCTATCTTCTCTTCTCTCTTCTATTAGAGCAGCTACACTAGAGAGCTTGCAGCAGCATAGCTGCAAGCTCTCTAGTGTAGACATAGCCTAAATGGGCAGGGTTTTGTGGAAAAAATAGTATGTGATCACCTAATTATAGACTGAATCATAATATGTATGCACAAAGGAGGCAGAATTGAGGTCGCTCACATTGGCAACCCTAACTTTTAAATGCTTACCTTTCCAACCTAAATAACATTCTTTTAACATATCTTTTGTACGTAATTTCTGAGGTTATTTTAAGAAAGGAAAATGTAAAAACAAATGATATTATGAACAACCGTCAACAGAACTAACTACATTTCTTGGTGGCAGGAGAAGGCTGTTATCACAGAATCAGGATGTGTGACTGGTGCCATGTGCTGGGTCTAGCGGATGGTCAGGGAGCCTAACCTAGACTGGATCTCTCTCACTCTCTCCCTAGGAGGTAAAAACCTCTTTCCCCATTTGGTGCTCCCAGAGGGGGAATGAGTTTCTGGGGTCAAGGGAGGTTATGTGCAGAGGCCCAATTCCTTACTGGGATCTGTGGGAAGCAGGGCCAGCTCCAGGCACCAGCTTGCCAAGCAGTGCTTGGGGTGGCCACTCTGGAGAGGGGCGGCACGTCCAGCTATTCGGCGGCAATTCAGCGGACGCTCCCTCACTCCCGCTCCGAGCGAAGGACCTCCCGCCGAATTGCCGCCGCAGATCACGATCTCAGCTGGAGCCAGCCCTGGTGGGAAGTGCCACCTAGAATGTTCAAGTTCAATTATTTTGGCTGCCAAAATTAACCTGAGTAATGCAAACAACAGAAAGGAAAAGGCAATGTTTAATAGTTTATAATTCAGCTAAATGTAAATAGAATTTCATGGGACACAGAAAAGACATTTCTTTAGCCTAAAAGTCTTATTCTTACCCAATTTCTAAGGCCTGCTGCAAACAATGCAGTGTTTAGAGCTTATCAGAATGTGACCATACGCTACTTTTATAATTAAAAGTGCTTGGCAACTAACCTATGGGGTCACTACCACTTTATTACACCAAAATTAGACATGGAAGCTTGCTTATGCTTTTTTGGAGTCCATGTGGGTTTTGCGTTGAAAGGAATAGGATCAGGACTACAATTTGAATTAAAAATATATTAGCCACTATTTGTAACAACAGATACATGCAGTGATAATTACAATTTCTGTCCAGAATAGTTTATGTGTGCTACGTAGCAGAAGCAGGCTAAGCTAGCACATATGACAGAATACATGTACTTTGCTGGAATGGGGCGGAGGCATCAGAGTAAGTGAGAAAAATCTATTGTGGAAATTAGAAACTAATCCAAATCCTGCCTGGCAAATCTGCTTATTTAATATGTTCATTTAAATTCATTTCACAGTCAAGGAAAATGAGATTTTTTTTTAAAAAAAATGTTTATTAATGCAAGTTATAGGGGAAAATAAATCCACTGGCTTTTTTTCCCTGGAGTTCTGAACAGGGAGACCTGTGTAGTATTCACCGTGAAATGAAAAATATTTTTTTGTATAATATGAGTTTAACTAAAGCAAATATTTATGGTTCACCAATAAACAACTTTAAAAAGATCTTCCTAATTAAAAAGCATAGAGGAAAAAAGTTAATAGATGGTTCCAACAAGAATGATGGAGCTTGTTAAGAATATACACAAATGACAAGACTTTTATTAAATACTCTGAAATATGGGACCCACTGCCCAATACTACAAGGTGCTGACTACATCCTGAAAGCAACTGAGCAGTCTATGAAAGAAAAGTATCTTTCATGAAGGGCCTCTTGATTTCGATGGTACTAAAAACTCCAATCTGATCTTTTCCAAGTACAAAGCAGGTCAGGTTACTATCAGTAATTTTATGTTCTCATATATGTCCTGCACTTTTTCAGATCACAATATGGTCACTAAAGTCAAAGTCTCTGGTGGCATAATCTTACGGAAGTCTATGGAGAATTCAACCCTTATACTAAATATTGACAGTACTGTATCTCTAGTCTCAAGTAGTTGCTTAACAACATAATATCCAGAGAAGCTGGTTTCCCCTCATACAGGAGTGGTGCCAGGGTTTTTGGCGCCCTAGGCAAGGGTCCTTCCGCGCTCCCGGTCGTCGGCGGCAATTCTGCGGCGGAGGGGTCCTTCCGCGCTCCCGGTCTTCGGGGCACTTCGGCGGCGGGTCCTGGAGCGAGTGAAGGACCCGCCACAGAATTGTTGCCGAAGACCCGGAGTGCGGAAGAACCCCCTGCCGCCGAATTGCCGCCCCCCCAAATCCTGGTGCCCTAGGCAACTGCCTAGGTCGCCTAAATGGAAGCACTGGCCCTGCCCTCATAGAATCATAGGACTCGAAGGGATCTTGAGAGGTCATCTAGTCCAGTCCCCTGTACTCATGGCAGGACTAAGTATTATCTAGACCACCCCTGACAGGTGTTTATCTAGCTTGCTCTTTAAAATCTCCAGCAATGGAGATTCCACAGCCTCCCTAGGCAATTTATTCCACTGCTTAAGCACCCTTCCAGTTTTTCCTAATGTCCAATCTAAACCGCCCTTGCTGCAATTTAAACCCATTGCTTCTTGTCCTATCGTCAGTGATTAAAGAGAACAATTTTTCTCCCTCCTTCTTATAATAACCTTGCATGTAATTGAAAGATGTTATCATGTCCCCTGTCAATCTTCTCTTCTCCAGACTAAACAAACCCAATTTTTTCAGTCTTTCCTCATAGGTCATGTTTTCTGTAACTTTACTCCTTTTTGTTGCTCTTCTCTGGACTTTCTCCAATTTGTCCACATCTTTCCTGAAATGTGGTGCCCACAACTGGAAACAATATTCCACAGTTGAGGCCTAATCAGCACGGAGTAGAGTGGAAGAATTACTTCTTGTGTCTTGTTTACAACTCTCCTGCAAATACATCCCAGAATTATGTTTGCTTTTTTTGCAACAGTGTTGCACTGTTGACTCATCTTTAGCTTGTGATCTGCTATGACTCCAGATCCCTTTCTGCAGTCTTTCTAGGCAGCCATTTCCCATTTTGTATGTGTGCAACTGATTATTCCTTTCTAAATGGAGTACTTTACATTTGTCCTTATTGAATTTCATCCTATTTACTTCAGATCATTTCTCTAGTTTGTCCAGATCATTTTGAATTTTAATCCTATTCTCCAAAGCACTTGCAACCCATCCCAGCTTGGTATCATTCACAAACTTTATAAGTGTACTCTCTATGCCATTATCTAAATCATTGATGAAGATATTGAAAAGAACTGGACCCAGAACTGATCCCTGTGAGACCCCACCTGATATTCCATTCTAAGCACATATCGCTTAGGCTGTCTTCTTCAATCAGAATTCTTATCCAGACACTTGAGCTCATCGGAGAAGTGGCCTTTCCACATAGTATTGGCAATCTGTCTCAAGCATTACTTCATGTTTTCAGTTTATATGCTTTTCTCATCGACTGCCCTTCCTTTGAGCCATAGTGACATACTATCTACACTGAGTATATTTTTATTTGAGTCCCCCCTCCATCAAATCTTGTTCTTACTTTTACATTCTTTAAAAAAAACTCTAAACATATCTGTTAGACTCAGAGTGGATTGTGGCTAACCTTGTGCAGGTATGTGGGTGAATGGAGGACTACATGGTGTCTGTTCTCTGTGTACATTGCCAACAAGGGCCATTAACAACTTCAATCCCTGTGCTTGGGACAAGTGTAGCTAATGTGCCATCTGTGCATCCTCATGAGTGCACATTACCCCAAAGGGAATATGGAAAAGGTTGAGCCATGGCTTTCTCTGAACCACAATTCCTCCCCAAACTTCTCTGTGTTGTGTGATTCCACAAACCAGCTCCCAAATACCGCAGTTTGGCCCTTAAACCATCAGCAAAGGATAAGTGAACATATTATACTGTATTATGTGTTGCCTCATCGGGTGTTTCTTTAACTGACTTTTATTGTGTGTGGAGTGCTGGCAGTGATTATTTCTTGGAGAGAGTGCTCGGAGCTGCGCAGACAAGAGATGTGGGCCCTGCTCTTAGGGCTTTGCAGAAGCAGAGCTCAGTGACAATACCAGCCTATGGCTTAAAATTAAGTTTGCAACAAGGGCGATATTAGCTGCTGGAAGAGTTCTTTTTGACTATGTGCCTGTCAAGTGCTTTGGAATAAATAAATAAATAAATTGGAATGGAATGCAAATGGAGTCCTGAGACAAAGTTGCATACCTGTCTGTAATTAGATTACATTTTGCAACTAAAGGGCCTGATCCTGATATCTCTCTCAGGCAAAATTCCCATTGGAGATAGGTATTCAACAAGATGGAAAATAGGGGACTTAATCTTTTCTTAGGTAAGGAAATCAACGGCAGTTTGACTGAGTAAGGAATGAATAAGGTCTACATGATCTGGCCTACTGACTCATTCATGAGAGTGCTTCACAACGTCGGAACTCTCACTGGAAATACCAATAGTACATATTACCTAGAGTAATTTCATTCCAAAGAGTCCTGCTTTAACAGCTGAAAGGTAACATAGTCGCCAACATTTCAGGGGTGCCTGCAGGCCTTTGAACACCTGTTCTGAAATGTCTATTCAATATAATTAAACATTTAGATGATCCCCCATTTGCTGAAAAATTAGATTTTAGAAATGAATTAGAACCATTTTAATTATATTAAAATATGAAAATGATAAAATATTATTATAAATATAACTGTCGTACAATACTATATTTGTGATCCAGTCAGGAAAAGTTAGGAACGAGACTCTTTACAGTAGATGCTAACTCTGTACAATTAGTATTAGGCACTAGGAATATGCAACCAAATAAAAATTACCTGATTAACCCTTATTTTGGTCTTATCAGGGAAGCCAGATATTTCAGTGCACTAAAAAAAAAAAAAAGTTCTGAATAATCCAGAATGTATGAACCAAAATGGGGGGGCAGGGAGGTATTGGAAAGATATTTACAAGTCTGACAATAGCTTTCCAGCCAGTCATTAAGTCCATTTAGACTCACTGCTGTGTGATCAACGTGATTCAGCCATTTTGTACAATAGGAAAAAAAAACCAAGAAAACATCTCAGTGCTCCTCTCTTCCTGCTCTTCTGATGTTGCTGTTGCCCCACATAACTCACTTTTAGACCAATTATTTTGTTTTTTCCAGACCAGATTTTATAGTATATCATTTAATATAAAGCACCTCAAACTACATCTGATACATATCTGAGCATTGAGATATCTGCCCAGTGCCATAAGCCAGTTCTGAAAGAATGGTGAGAAAATTTGGTCAGCATCACACAACAAAAGCAAAAGCTAGGCTTCATCTACACTACACATCACTGGTGGCAGTGTGGAGATATATGTAGCTACACATCAGAGTGAGAAAGCAGGAATATGTCAGAAAAAGGCCTCAGCAGAGGGAAGGCAGCAGGGAAAGGCTTCAGCAGCTTTGCACTGCCAGAGCCTTGCACTGCCACTAGTAAAGGATCTGCAAAAGGGACACAGTAAGGAAAGGCTCAGCCTTTCCTTGCAGAAGGGAAATGCTCCAGTAGCAGGGAGCTGCAAGAAACTTTCCCTGCTGCTGCAGTCTTTCACTCCATTGGGGCAGGGTTCCAGCTGCAGGGAGGCAGTGGGACTCTACGCAGCTAAAAATAACAGTGGAGACAGCAAGACATGGGTTGGCAAGTAGAACGCATGTAGGGGTATGTACTCGCTTACTTACTCAGGTGTGTCTTTACTCTGTTTGCTTAAGCTGTACTTCACCAGCTACACCCCTATTTATAAAGCAGCTTGTGGGGTACAACAGGAGCTCTGATGATCTCCCTCCACTGTGGGGTACAACAGGAGCTCTGATGATCTCTCCTGCAGAGACAGATGCATCATGGAGGTGAATGCCTGGCTGCGAAGATGGTGTCACCAGGAGGGCTTTGGCTTCCTAGACCACGGGATGCTATTCGAGGAAGGACTGCTAGGCAGAGATGGCGTTCACCTTTCGAGGAGAGGGAAGACCCTATTCGGACACAGACTGGCTAACCTAGTGAGGAGGGCTTTAAACTAGGTTCGACGGGGACAGGTGAGCAAAGCCCACAGGTAAGTGGGGAACATGGAGACCGGGGAAATGAGTCGGAAACAAGAGGGAGTGTGGGCTATATTGGCAGAGAGAAAGGAGAGTCAGGAAAAAACTGGGAGGAAAGATCAAACCAGTATTTTAGATGCCTATATACAAATGCGAGAAGTATGGGGAATAAGCAGGAAGAACTGGAAGTGCTAATAAATAAATACAACTATGACATTGTTGGCATCACTGAAACTTGGTGGGATAATACACATGATTGGAATGTTGGTGTGGATGGGTACAGCTTGCTCAGGAAGGATAGACAGGGGAAAAAGGGAGGAGGTGTTGCCTTATATATTAAAAATGTACACACTTGGACAGAGGTAGAGATGGACATAGGAGACGGAAGTGTTGAGAGTCTCTGGGTTAGGCTTAAAGGGGCAAAAAACAAGGGAGATGTCATGCTAGGCGTCTACTACAGGCCACCTAACCAGGTGGAAGAGGTGGATGAGGCTTTTTTCAAGCAACTAACAAAATCATCCAAAGCCCAAGACTTGGTGGTGATGGGGGACTTCAACTATCCGGATATATGTTGGGAAAATAACACAGCGGGGAACAGACTATCCAACAAATTCTTGGACTGCATTGGAGACAACTTTTTATTTCAGAAGGTTGAAAAAGCTACTAGGGGGGAAGCTGTTCTAGACTTGATTTTAACAAATAGGGAGGAACTCGTTGAGAATGTGAAAGTAGAAGGCAGCCTGGGTGAAAGTGATCATGAAATCATAGAGTTTGCAATTCTAAGGAAGGGTAGAAGGGAGAACAGCAAAATAGAGACAATGGATTTCAGGAAGGCAGATTTTGGGAAGCTCAGAGAGCTGATAGGTAAGGTCCCATGGGAATCAAGACTGAGGGGAAAAACAACTGAGGAGAGTTGGCAGTTTTTCAAAGGGACACTATTAAGGGCCCAAAAGCAAGCTATTCCGCTGGTTAGGAAAGATAGAAAATGTGGCAAAAGACCACCTTGGCTTAACCACGAGATCTTGCACGATCTA
The DNA here is from genome assembly GCF_027887155.1 of Malaclemys terrapin pileata. Classification (NCBI taxonomy): domain Eukaryota; kingdom Metazoa; phylum Chordata; order Testudines; family Emydidae; genus Malaclemys; species Malaclemys terrapin. Next base: position 103,836,793 of record NC_071511.1, on the reverse strand, counting down.
AAAAATAAAAAGGAGTCATATAAAAAATGGAAACTAGGACAGATTACAAAGGATGAATATAGGCAAACAACACAGGAATGCAGGGGCAAGATTAGAAAGGCAAAGGCACAAAATGAGCTCAAACTAGCTACGGGAATAAAAGGAAACAAGAAGACTTTTTATCAATACATTAGAAGCAAGAGGAAGACCAAAGACAGGGTAGGCCCACTGCTTAGTGAAGAGGGAGAAACAGTAACAGGAAACTTGGAAATGGCAGAGATGCTTAATGACTTCTTTGTTTCGGTCTTCACCGAGAAGTCTGAAGGAATGCCTAACATAGTGAATGCTAATGGGAAGGGGGTAGGTTTAGCGGATAAAATAAAAAAAGAACAAGTTAAAAATCACTTAGAAAAGTTAGATGCCTGCAAGTCACCCGGGCCTGATGAAATGCATCCTAGAATACTCAAGGAGCTAATAGAGGAGGTATCTGAGCCTCTAGCTATTATCTTTGGAAAGTCATGGGAGACGGGAGAGATTCCAGAAGACTGGAAAAGGGCAAATATAGTGCCCATCTATAAAAAGGGAACTAAAAACAACCCAGGTAACTACAGACCAGTTAGTTTAACTTCTGTGCCAGGGAAGATAATGGAGCAAGTAATTAAGGAAATCGTCTGCCAACACTTGGAAGGTGGTAAGGTGATAGGGAATAGCCAGCATGGATTTGTGAAGAACAAATCATGTCAAACCAATCTGATAGCTTTCTTTGATAGGATAACGAGCCTTGTGGATAAGGGTGAAGCGGTGGATGTGGTATACCTAGACTTTAGTAAGGCATTTGATACGGTCTCGCATGATATTCTTATCGATAAACTAGGCAAATACAAATTAGATGGGGCTACTATAAGGTGGGTGCATAACTGGCTGGATAATCGTACTCAGAGAGTTGTTATTAATGGTTCCCAATCCTGCTGGAAAGGCGTAACGAGTGGGGTACCGCAGGGGTCTGTTTTGGGACCGGCTCTGTTCAATATCTTCATCAACGACTTAGATATTGGCATAGAAAGTACGCTTGTTAAGTTTGCGGATGATACCAAACTGGGAGGGATTGCAACTACTTTGGAGGACAGGGTCATAATTCAAAATGATCTGGACAAATTGGAGAAATGGTCTGAGTTAAACAGGATGAAGTTTAACAAAGACAAATGCAAAGTGCTCCACTTAGGAAGGAAAAATCAATTTCACACATACAGAATGGGAAAAGACTGTCTAGGAAGGAGTACGGCAGAAAGGGATCTAGGGGTTATAGTGGACCACAAGCTAAATATGAGTCAACAGTGTGATGCTGTTGCAAAAAAAGCAAACATGATTCTGGGATGCATTAACAGGTGTGTTGTGAGCAAGACACGAGAAGTCATTCTTCCGCTCTACTCTGCTCTGGTTAGGCCTCAGCTGGAGTATTGTGTCCAGTTCTGGGCGCCGCATTTTAAAAAAGATGTGGAGAAACTGGAAAGGGTCCAAAGAAGAGCAACAAGAATGATTAAAGGTCTTGAGAACATGACCTATGAAGGAAGGCTGAAAGAATTGGGTTTGTTTAGTTTGGAAAAGAGAAGACTGAGAGGGGACATGATAGCAGTTTTCAGGTATATAAAAGGGTGTCATAAGGAGGAGGGAGAGAACTTGTTCACCTTAGCCTCTAAGGATAGAACCAGAAACAATGGGTTTAAACTGCAGCAAGGGAGGTCTAGATTGGACATTAGGAAAAAGTTCCTAACTGTCAGGGTGGTTAAACACTGGAACAAATTGCCTAGGGAGGTTGTGGAATCTCCGTCTCTGGAGATATTTAAGGGTAGGTTAGATAAATGTCTACTAGGGATGGTCTAGGCAGTATTTGGTCCTGCCATGCGGGCAGGGGACTGGACTCGATGACCTCTTGAGGTCCCTTCCAGTCCTAGAATCTATGAATCTATGAATCTATGAATCACTTCCAGTGTCCTGGGAGGGACTGTTTCATATTAGCCCTTCATATTAGTCAGCTACTCCATTTCTAAATTGTCAGATAGCACTGATATCTCTGTGTGAGTTACTCAGCCCCCTCTTCTCAATAAGGCCCCTGTCTTAGGCTTTGTCTACACTACACAGCTTTTAGAGATCGGGCAGTGTAAACACTATTTGTCAGGACTTTTGCGGACAAAATACTTCCACCCCCTACGAGTGGGGTCCGCATTGTGAACAGGAGAGCGCTCCTGCCAACAACGAGCTATTTACACTGCCACTTGCTGCAGCAAAACTTTTGTCTTTCAGGGATGGCTTTTTTAAGCACCTGTGAATGACAAAAGTTTTGTCGTTCAATTGGCAGTGTAGACAAAGCTTTAGATTCCACCAGTTCTGCAGCAATACTAACAGGATTTCATTAGCACTGCAAATCAAACCATGCTAAACTGCCAGTTCTGGCCAGACTCTTTACCCAAGGAGAATCAGGATCAGGACTTTGCTCATTATTTATAGATTCAAACCAACTTTTCAAATAATTCCTATGAAAGAGCTGTGCATATGGTAGACTGGAGTCTTATTATTTTAGACATTATTTAATCTTTACAGTGGGGAAAGCAACTACAACGATTTTATTTCATTTATGTTTAAACTGATGTATTCTCTAAGATTAAACTGGTGGGCCCAGTCCAGTCCCTGCTGGATTGCTAACATGGATAGGTAAGCCTTCACTGCAAAACACAGCATCACAATCGGTATTAATTAGCACCCTTTTCATCTATCTCAGCATAGGGGCTTAGAACTGCTTGGGCACAGAGCCTTAACACCTTTCTCACCCCTATAGGTGGCTTCTACAATAAAGAGAAAGGCACATTGGTGGGGCAATGTTGGGAAGCTTGTCACTGATTGTGCTGGGGAAGAAACTCAGGACTTCAGTTTTTCCACTGACAATCCAATGTCAGTAAAATCAGCTGAATTCCCTTGTTTTAAAATCTGAAACAATATGCTTGGAGATAAGTTACATTGCTTAATGCTTCCCATCCTCTTTGTAAAATCTTTTTCATAATGTTCAAATAGTTGGCTTCCAGTGATGATACTATAATGATCCTGGGGAGTATTGAGAACAGAGTAAATTCAAGTCAAATACATTTCAGAAAATTAATATAATATCACAGATCTCATATTGAATAATTTTCATTACAGGATATAGTTCTCTTTCTAGGGGAGAGAAATAACATGGTGATTGTTGTTGCCTGTGCTCTTTTCTATTTTTTTTAAGTCTACAATTCTTAGTCATTAAATTGTGCAGTTATAGTTGCTCAGCAACCATAACTTCTGTATATGCACCTCCCATGGTTTTGTAGCAATGACAATCTTACAAAAACAAAGAGAGGGTGGTTTTGGTTTTGGTTTTTGCATTCAAGACACTTCTCGATACATAAACATATGCTACATTGCATGTATTATGTATGTAAAAAATTAAAATAATTATTTAATTTGAGTATTGAGAGTTAAATAACTGTTGATTTAGAATTTCGGGAATTTTAGAATTGCAAGAATGGACCAATGGAAAAATTTATACCAAGGAAGGGGAATACATTGGCATATTGTAGAACAGTTATAATCTCTTTGGAGCACCTGCTGCTGACCTGAGTCAAATGCTAGATGGCAAACAGAATTTTTGTGAGGTGGGGTGGGGGGGAGTTGTTTGAGTAGGAGAGGTAAGGAATTTTTTTTAGGGTAAGTTTTCTACGTCTGACATGCACCTTGGCCACTGAAGGCTCTCTCAGGGCCCGATCCTCTAAGTTGCGGAGCACACACTGATTCCAAAGAGAGTTGAGGGAAGCCAGGACAGTGCAGAATTAAATATGGGGTTAAAGTGGCCCCTATGGTCTTCTTCTCATCCTAACAGGAATGTACAGTTGAGCTGAGAATGCTGTGGCATATTACTATGCTATTAAGTGGAGCAGAGGCACATAGCTTTTCCCTATGCCAGTGGAGAGTAGGCATATTGGGAAGTGACAGCCTAATTTACAGAGCATTTCAAGGAACCTGGGTTTTAACCTTACTCTTCTATGAGCTAAGTGGGAGCCCAGTTCTGCAAAGCACCAAAATCAGCAGAAGTTGTGGGTACTTAGCATCTCTCAGGAAGCATTTACTCAATGCCTTTCAAGACTGGGTCCTAAATTGAGCTTAGTGGTTGGTAAGCTTAATAGGGCCTCTGCAGTGAGATGAATTTCATCCTTAGTTTGTTTTGTAAGGAAAAAAAAAACTTGCTGCCATGGGTTGTTATGAAGGCCCAAAATATAACTGGGTTTAAAAAAGAATTAGATAAGTACATGGAGGATAGGTACATCAATAGCTATTCGCCACGATGTTCAGGGATGCAACCCCACATGCTGAGTATCCGTAAACCTCTGGCTGCCAGAAATGGGACTGGATGACAGGGGATGGATCACTCTCTAATTGCCTTGTTCTATTCATTCCCTCTGAAGCATGTGGTGCTGACCACTGTTGGGGGACAGGATACTGGGCTAGATGGCCATTCTTATGTATCCAGCATGGCCATTCTTATGTTGTTTATAGATTCATCTACCACTTCCACTCCATATGACCCCCCAATAAGAAGTCAATTGGAATTAAGGGCACTTCGGGCATTTTATTATCAGATTCCTAAATATCAGAGCACTGACCTCAGAGAGGACTATATGAACTTCAGATCCCTGCTAAGTGATATGCTGATATAGTGGTGTCAGCCAGAAAGTCATTGAAATACATTAGGTAGAAGGGAGTTTGATCCCCAGAATGAAGTCTGTAAGGACCTAGCAGGACTGGTTTCCCAGATAATTGAAGTCAAAGGGAGTTTTCCAATGCTTTCAGTGGGAGGAGGATCAGGCCCCAAACACTCAGGCACCTGTGTGAGAACCATAGTTCCCCATGAAAGCACAAAATAACTAAACAAGGTGAAATTAAGTTGGCTGGATTGGAAAACTTTTTTCATGACTTATGCTGTAGTTTTTAGTTACTGAGACAATCTTCCATGAAATATGTTTAGCATTTTATAAGAACATAAGAACATAAGAAAGGCCGTACCGGGTCAGACCAAAGGTCCATCTAGCCCAGTATCCTGTCTACCGACAGTGGCCAATGCCAGGTGCCCCAGAGGGAGTGAACCTAACAGGCAATGTTTAAGTGATCTCTCTCCTGACATCCATCTCCACCCTCTGACAGACAGAGGCTAGGGACACCATTCCTTACCTGTCCTGTCTAATAGCCGTTAATGGACTTAATCACCATGAATTTATCCAGTTCTCTTTTAAACTCTGTTATTGTCCTAGCCTTCACAACCTCCTCCGGTAAGGAGTTCTACAAGTTGACTGTGCGCTGCGTGAAGAAGAACTTCCTTTTATTTGTTTTAAACCTGCTGCCTATTAATTTCATTTGATGACCCCTAGTTCTTGTATTATGGGAATAAGTAAATAACTTTTCCTTATCCACTTTCTCCACATCACTCATGATTTTATATACCTCTATCATATCCCCCCTTAGTCTCCTCTTTTCCAAGCTGAAGAGTCCTAGCCTCTTTAATCTCTCCTGATATGGGACCCGTTCCAAACCCTTAATCATTTTAGTTGCCCTTTTCTGAACCTTTTCTAGTGCCAGTATATCTTTTTTGAGATGAGGAGACCACATCTGTATGCAGTATTCGAGATGAGGGCGTACCATCGATTTATATAAGGGCAATAATATATTCTTAGTCTTATTCTCTATCCCCTTTTTAATGATTCCTAACATCCTGTTTGCTTTTTTGACCGCCTCTGCACACTGCGTGGACATTTTCAGAGAACTATCCACAATGACTCCAAGATCTTTTTCCTGACTTGTTGTAGCTAAATTAGCCCTCATCATATTGTATGTATAGTTGGGGTTATTTTTTCCAATGTGCATTACTTTACATTTATCCACATTAAATTTCATTTGCCATTTTGTTGCCCAATCACTTAGTTTTGTGAGATCTTTTTGAAGTTCTTCACAGTCTGCTTTGGACTTTACTATCTTTAGCAGTTTAGTATCATCTGCAAACTTTGCCACCTCACTGTTTACCCCTTTCTCCAGATCATTTATGAATAAGTTGAATAGGATCGGTCCGAGGACTGACCCTTGGGGAACACCACTAGTTACCCCTCTCCATTCTGAGAATTTACCATTAATTCCTACCTTTCGTTCCCTGTCTTTTAACCAGTTCTCAATCCATGAAAAGACCTTCCCTATTATCCCATGGCAGCTTAATTTACATAAGAGCCTTTGGTGAGAGACCTTGTCAAAGGCTTTCTGGAAATCTAAGTACACTATGTCCACTGGATCCCACTTGTCCACATGTCTGTTGACCCCTTCAAAGAATTCTAATAGATTAGTAAGACACGATTTCCCTTTACAGAAACCATGTTGACTATTGCTCAACAGTTTATGTTTTTCTATGTGTCGCACAATTTTATTCTTAATTATTGTTTTGACTAATTTGCCCGGTACAGACGTTAGACTTACCGGTCTGTAATAGCCGGGATCACCTCTAGAGCCCTTTTTAAATATTGGTGTTACATTAGCAAACTTCCAGTCATTGGGTACAGAAGCCGATTTAAAAGGACAGGTTACAAACCTTAGTTAACAGTTCCGCAACTTCACTTTTGAGTTCTTTCAGAACTCTTGGGTGAATGCCATCTGGTCCCGGTGACTTGTTAATGTTAAGTTTATCAATTAATTCCAAAACCTCCTCTCGTGACACTTCAATCCGTGACAGTTCCTCAGATTTGTCACCTACAAAAGCCAGCTCAGGTTTGGGAATCTCCCTAACATCCTCAGCCGTGAAGACTGAAGCAAAGAATCCATTTAGTTTCTCCGCAATGACTTTATCGTCTTTAAGCGCTCCTTTTGTATCTCGATCATCAAGGGGCCCCACTGGTTGTTTAGCAGGCTTCCTGCTTCTGATGTACTTAAAAAACATTTTGTTATTACCTTTGGAGTTTTTGGCTAGCCGTTCTTCAAACTCCTCTTTGGCTTTTCTTATTACATTCTTGCACTTAATTTGGCAGCCTTTATGCTCCTTTCTATTTGCCTCACTAGGATTTGTCTTCCACTTTTTAAGGGAAGTCTTTTTATCTCTCACTGCTTCTTTTACATGGTTGTTAAGCCACGGTGGCTCTTTTTTAGTTCTTTTACTGTGTTTCTTAATTTGGGGTATACATTGAAGTTGGGCCTCTATTATGGTGTCTTTAAAAAGCGCCCATGCAGCTTGCAGGGATTTCACTTTAGTCACTGTACCTTTTAACTTCTGTTTAACTAACCCCCTCATTTTTGCATATTTCCCCCTTTTGAAATTAAATGCCACAGTGTTGGGCTGTTGAGATGTTCTTCCCACCACAGGGATGTTGAATGCTATTGTATTATGGTCACTATTTCCAAGCGGTCCTGCTACAGTTACCTCTTGGACCAGCTCCTGCGTGCCACTCAGGACTAAATCTAGAGTTGCCTCTCCCCTTGTGGGTTCCCGTACCAGCTGCTCCATGAAGCAGTCTTTTAAAGTATCGAGAAATTTTATCTCTGCATTTCGTCCTGAAGTGAAATGTTCCCAGTCAATATGAGGATAATTGAAATCCCCCACTATTATTGAGTTCTTAATTTTGATAGCCTCTCTAATTTCCCTTAGCATTTCATCATCACTATCACCGTCCTGGTCAGGTGGTCGATAATAGATCCCTAATGTTATATTCTTATTAGAGTATGAAATTTCTATCCATAGAGATTCTATGGAACATGCGGATTTGCTTAAGATTTTTACTTCATTTGATTGTACATTTTCTTTCACATATAGTGACACTCCCCCCTCCCCCCCGCACGACCTGTTCTGTCCTTCCAATATATTTTGTACCCCGGAATGATTGTGTCCCATTGATTGCTCTCAGTCCACCAGGTTTCTGTGATGCCTATTATATCAATACCCTCCTTTATCACAAGGCACTCTAGTTCACCCATCCTATTATTTAGACTTCTAGCATTTGTGTACAAGCACTTTAAAAACTTGTTACTGTTTATTTGTCTGCCCTTTTCTGATGTATCAGATTCTTTTTTATGTGAATGTTTATCATCTGATCTGGCCCCTACTTTATTCTCTTCCATCCTCTGCTCCTGACTATAACCTGGAGAGTCTCTATCATTAGACTCTCCCCTAAGAGAAGTCTCTGTCCGATCCACATGCTCCTCTGCAGCAGTCGGCTTTCCCCCATCTCCTAGTTTAAAAACTGCTCTACAACCTTTTTAATGTTTAGTGCCAGCAGTCTGGTTCCACTTTGGTTTAGGTGGAGCCCATCCTTCCTGTATAGGCTCCCCCCATTCCAGAAGTTTCCCCAGTTCCTAATGAATGTAAACCCCTCCTCTCTACATCATCGTCTCATCCACGCATTGAGACTCTGAAGCTCTGCCTGCCTACCTGGCCCTGCGCGTGGAACTGGGAGCATTTCTGAGAATGCCACCATAGAGGTCCTGGATTTCAGTCTCTTCCCTAGCAGCCTAAATGCCTCCAGGACATCTCTCCTACCCTTCCCTATGTCATTGGTATCTACATGTACCACGACCACCAGCTCCTCCCCAGCACTACACATAAGTCTGTCTAGATGCCTCGAGAGATCCGCAACCTTTGCACCAGGCAGACAAGTCACCATACGGTTCTCCCGGTCATCACAAACCCAGCTATCTACGTTTCTAATGATCGAATCTCCCAATACTAATACCTGCCTTTTCCTAGCAACTGGAGTTCCCTCCCCTGGAGAGGTAACCTCAGTGCGAGAGGCAACCCCAGCACCGTCTGGAAGGAGGGTCCCAACTATGGGAAGGTTTCCCTCTGCTCCCGTTGACTGCTCTGCTTCCCTGGGCCTTTCATCCTCCTCAACAGCGCAGGGGCTGTCTGACCGGAGGTGGGGACAATTCTACAGTGTCCCCGAAAGCCTCATCAACATACCTCTCTGCCTCCCTTAGCTCCTCCAGTTCCGCCACCCTTGCCTCCAGAGTCCGTACGTGGTCTCTGAGGGCCAGGAGCTCCTTGCACTGAATGCATTCATACGCCACCCGCCCACGGGGCAGGTAATCATACATGCTACACTCAGTGCAATAAACTGGATAGCCCCCACTCTGCAGCTGGCCTTCTGCCTGCATTGTCTCCTAGTTAATGAAGGGGTTGTTTAAAGCAAGAAGTTTTGAATGTAGTTTGGGCTATAGATTTTAAGGGGAATAAAGGGTATAAGATAGAACCGGCATGGGACCCTCGCCCCCTTCCCAAACTCCCTTGCGAAACTCCCTGTTAGCAGCCCCTGGTCGCAAAAGCTCCCTGGTCGCTTGTGCGCTGCTTTATAAAGCCCTGGCCTGGGTGAATGCCCCGCCCACTGATTAAGGCTCAGCCAATTACCAGAGGCTTCTAGACTTCAGACCTTCCTTTGAAGCTCACAGCTTCCAACTGCCAGCCAAAGCACACGGGCCTTCAGACCTTCCTTTGAAGCTCACAGCTTCCAACTGCCAGCCAAAGCACACGGGCCTTCAAACAAACAAACAAACAAACAGACTGACAAACACAAGCTCAAGACATAAAAAGTAACCCCCAAACACAAACAAACACACACTACAGTCAGTCACTTACCCCAAGGGTCCTGTATTTGCTCCTCCTTCACCTGGAGAACTCCCTTGCGAAACTCCCTGTTAGCAGCCCCTGGTCACAAAAGCTCCTTTTTAGTTCTTACCCTCTGTACAAAAGTCATCAAAGTTCAAATTCACTGGTTGTGGGCCTAAGCTGCAAGACTGACTCTAAATTAAAGTTATTTCTTTTCTACAAATTATTATTAATAAAAAGCTAAACAACTATCTGCACTGCTCCTTCCATTACCATATGAAAAATCAGTTTGATATTGCTTAGTGACTCTGGATTACCCTGTTACCTGACAGCACATCCATGAAAGAGCATGTCAGTCACTTCACACTTACATTTACAGCTTTTCATCCAGAATGGTCACAAACTTTTCACAGATATATCAAGTTGGGACTTCTGCTTTCTCCTGCTCCTAAAATCACCTCCTCATTTTAACTAGGGTTCTCCACACCAAACAATCTTGTTACCACCATCTGGGCACTTGGGACATCAATGGGAATTTTACATACAGAAGACACACCAGAGAATTGCAATGAAGATCAAAGAGGATAATTTCCCCCTAACTATTGTGTCATATTTCCTTATTCAGGATCCACTCCATCAACATCCAGAAATACAGGAGTATTTTTATTCTGAAACACTAGTTCTCCTTATTAAACTATGAAAACCCTATGTTTAGTCTCACATTTAAAGAATGCTGTGTAATGCTGTTGTCTGCCTTTCCTTAAACTTAGTGTTCTGTATTGGTTGAACATGTTGCAATGAACTGTATTGGTATAAAGACTGCACAATTCCTATTCCCCGGGGACCAACTCGAAAATTGAATATGTATCTGCCAACAAGCAAAATTGTAAATAAAAAATACATAAAACTGCCCTGCACTCTCTCAAGCAATGAGTTTTCAAAGTGATATAAAGGAAGTACCTGCTTAAATCAATCTCACATTACTCCATAACAAGGTATTTGTGCATTCCTCCCAATTACCTGTTTAGAAAATGTACCTCCAAGTCTGTGTATCTCTTACTGTTTCCCCAAATATGAAAGGGTTTTAAAAAGAAAGCATTTTAACTCAGAGGCGCTGTCAGAACTAGAAGTATAGTGGAGCTGCCACATCACCATAATACACTACAAACTTCCCTAAGGACATTATCTGGTCTGGGTTCCAAACATAATTAGGAGAAATTTCAAACACTTTGCTTTGCATTACGTATACAGTAACATGTAGTACTGACATAACTATAGAGAATACTTAAAGTCTTTAATCATCAAGTCATTTTTGCCTTCTTTACTTATAGGTCACTTCTTTGACAGAATAAATTATGATTAGCCCCTTCGTTTAAATGTAAAATTTAGCAGAACTATAGTGCCACTGCTCTCTGTGTTCTCTCTTTTAGTTTTTCGCTTTCATTAAAATTGCCTTTGAAATCTTTTACCCTCAATTATATCTTCAGCCCAGTGCAAGCACCATAATTTCTGAAGTCCTGTCTGTGCAAAAAGAAAATGTCACGTCTCAGTTGGGGGTGAGTGGAGAGAGAGAGGAGAAGGGAGGGTTGTTTTGTTTTGTTTGTTTGTTTGTCAGGACACCAAGATTGCACTACTTACCGTACAGAACAGGCAAGGAGCAGGCAGCAGCACAACAACAAAACTTGATACACTAGGAAATTTTAAATGCATAAACTATGCATGTTCCTGGTCTTGCAATTCTTAAGTTAATGTCTGATGAACAGGAAAGATAAAAATAGTTTGTTTGTTTTTAAAAAGAGCATCTCCTCCTATTTTAATTATCTTCAGTTTCCCCCAAATGATAATTTTTTCTCTTACTAACAGAGAAAGTTCTAGATTTAGATCTTACAAATTGAACCCCCTTAAATACCAAGAAACTTTGGATCCGGATCCAAATCCATGTCCAAACTTTGCTCAGGTTCATCTCTGGCTTCAAATTTGATGGCTTTTATGTCTCCACATGATCCATGTTTTTTCACACTCCTGAAATCCTTTCTTTCTGTCCTCCTCCCAAGATACACTGGTGGTGTATACAAACTGCACCATTATTGAACGCGCAAAATTAATGCAGTTTAACCAGAATTTACTGTGATCAAAGTTATTTTCAAAGCACACACAAATACCATGCCAAAACCCAGCATGAGATCCTACAGGAAATCAGATGAGATCTCAAGATTGGACTGTACTTAACTCATGTCACCACGCTACACTATTTCCAAACCACCATGGAGAAGCACTTTCTCGCAGCATTTCCACGGGACCCTGAGTACACATTAAGAGGCACCATATGGTTGTTAAAGGTGACATCAGTGCTGAACCAACAAAAAAACAGAAGTGACAAAATCCTATACTGATGAGAACAGCTTCCTAGACCAGCATTTCTACTCTGAACACAATTCCAGCAACAGGAAGGGTCAGTAATAAAATGTTGGACATGCCAAGACAATATTTCACTGGGCTGAAGCATCTAATTACACAGCCAGCGAGTTTGGTTTTTTTTCAAATGCTGCATATTTGGAAAGTTAAAATAAATATCAATAAATATGACTGTAAAATGATATGCAGCTAAACCATAATGGCTGGCAATTGTTTACAAGCCCATGATCTGCTGAAGACCCAGAACACATTCTGACAGAAATATATATGAGTCTAAAGGTTTGGAGACAGTGTGAGACTATAATGCTCTCAGAACCCATTGTTTCACATAAAAGATTTTTCAGTACTTAAGGAAGGGGACTCTGTGCAATAATTCCATAGCTCTGATGAAGAGTATCCTTTGAAAATTTACATCCACACAAAGGATTTATTGATTTAAGATACTCATGTTATTAATGGCTTTATCTGGAAGAACTTATTTTTGATACAATGGGACTTCCCACAGACAATGGTTTGTTTTTTAAAAGAAGTCTGAAAAAATCTTGTTACTGTTGAGCAAGAGTCCCTTTCTAACGTTTCTTCACTTAGCATAAGAGAACATCACCGAAAAACCTGCACCAATAGAGATACTTTTCCCTTTCAGGAGTGAGAAGACAGAACAAGATCAGTGCATGCAGCTTGGGGAGTATATTAATTTCACAGGATGTATTCATTTAACCCCAAATCTTACCTCCAGAGCACAGCCTGAGCAGTTAGGTTGTGCACTTGAGAGCTACTCAGACATTGGAGAAAGCAATTCTAAGTCCACCACCTCACAGAGGAGCAGCAAATCTGCTCTACAGCCTCAGAACTGCTGCAGCCTCAGAACTGGAGTCACCTCTGAAGTAGATGAAGGACTGGCCAAAAGATGAGCAAAGTTGCAAATCCATCGGTTTCTCTCTCTGCGCTTCCTCCTGTGTGCCCCCAAATCCCCACCCTGTAAGGTGCCCCCAGGTACACAGTGTACAGGGTATGCAGCCTGACATGGGATCCATTAATCCTGCCATGCGGGCAGGGGACTGGACTCGATGACCTCTCGAGGTCCCTTCCAGTCCTAGAATCTATGAATCTATGAACCTTAACCTCCCCAAGCAGTAAAACTGCACTAGGTCCTCTGTCAGTAAAGCCTGCTGTGCCAATAGAGAAAAAAAACAGGATTTGCTGCTTATTCACCAGTACTTAACTAGGGTTACCATATTTTGTGCCTCCCAAAGGAGGACACTCCACGGGGCCCGGCCCCGCCCCCAGCCCCGCCCCCGCCCCAACTCCGCCCCCTCCCCAAAGTCTCCGCCCCCTCCCCTGCTTCCAGCGAACATTTGAGTCGCGGGAAGCCTGAAGCAGGTAAGGGGGAGTGTGGGGGGAGGAGGCGCGGCCCAGGCTGGCCCCGGCCCTGGGCCCGGCCCCCGGGCCCCCGGCCGAGCACCCCCGGCCTGGCACCGCTGGTCCCCAGCCCAGCCCCCGGCACCGCCGGCCCAGCCCCCGAGCCCCCGGCCCGGTCTGGCACCGCCGGCCCGGCCCCCGAGCCGCTGGTGCCGGCCCGTCCCCCGGCCCGGCCCCGGCGGAGCCCCCAAGCCCCCGGCCTGGCCCTGGAGCCCCCGGCCCGGCACCGCACCGCCGGCCCGGCCCCGGAGCCCCCGGCCCGTCCTGGCCCCCAAGCCCCCGGCCCGACCCCGAGCCCCCGGCTCAGCAAACGAGCACCCGCACGGCCGGCCTGGCATGTCCTGATTTTCCCGGGCATGTCCGGCTTTTTGGGCTTTCCCCCCAGACGGGGATTTGGAGCCCAAAAAGCCGGACATGTCCAGGAAAATCCAGACGTATGGTAACCCTACCTTAACTTAGTGTGCTACTATGCAACCCTCATGCTGAAGTCATTGAAACTACTTGGGTGAGTAAGGGCTTACCTGTAATTGCCAAGCTTTGTGTCATTTTAAGCAAAATTTTGGTGAGCTATTTTGCATGTTTGCAAATAATTTGCAGAACCATAAACTTCATCTTATGGTCAACAAACCGTGTCTCAATCATCGGCTGGAGTTGGTCATGGAGCTACACAAAACTTGGCTGCGTGTCTGTATTGCATGGTTGATGCTGGAGTGTCTGTTCGGACATCAATCCAATAGTGATTCAGAAACAGGTTTCAACTTGGTGTAAATTGGGTATCAGAATCCAAGGTGAAGACAATGCTTTGTAAATGCTTCCTGTCTAGCAATATTGCTTGCATTAGGAGCTCCTGAATTTAGCTTACTTATATGCCATCATCTTCATAATATCTAAATATTTCACAGTTATTAACAAATATAGCCTCTCATCACTTCTGTGAGGTATGGAAGTATTATCTCCATTTCATCAGAGCGAAGCTGAAACACAGAGAGGTTAAATGGCTTACTCTTGGTCACACAGGCAATCTGTAGCAGAGCCAGAAACTGAATTCAGATCTCCTGAGTTCCAGGAGATTATCTATAGGATTTGCCTGTATCGCATGGGAAGAGAATTCAGCCCTAGAATCTATGGTTTCCCCAAGATGTCCACAAATCTCAGGAGAACTGGCAGAGGCAATGGCCATCCAGGCCCTGTGCCTTTGCATAGCAAATGGAACCCTGTGCTTCCCTCTACATCTCCTGGATCCCACTATTGTCTTGGAATTGCCTGTAAAGAGGGTTCTACATGATAGAAAGGGACTGTGGATCCTATGAAGTAAATGGGAAGTGGAGCAAAGCATCTGGCAGGATTGGGGCCATACTCACTTTTCTCTTACAAAAAAAATAGGATCTATATTTCTGATTTATTGAATGGAGTACCTACCTACCAACAGGGCTGTTGAGCAATGGTTACTGTTACAGGACTCCTTTATATCTATCTATCTAGTTAATAGATAAGGTACCAGTATATGGCACTCAAGAACACGTAGCATAGTTCCTGGATTATTAGGGCCAATAAAACTTGTTGTGCATTAGATATGGCTTCCTTTGGGAGCTCTTTATATTGGCGCACAACAGGTTTTTATAAGGGAGTGTTTAGAATGGTGAATTGAAACATATGACAGAGTTCAAAATACTACGCACAGTGGAACAAGCAGATAATTATTAATAAAAATCATCACAAGAAGACACAGCTAAACTCAACTGCACTCTGTAATTTTAGGTGGATGGTATTTTATTATCATTAATACTTAATATTTACATTAAAGCAATGCCCAGAGGTCCCACTTAGGACTGAGCCCCCATTCGGTTATGTGCTGCCCAAAGACATCTGAAGACATAATCCCTGCTCTTAGTTTACAGACTGAGAAGACAAAAAAAGGGGGGTTAAGGGGAATGCAACTACATATATTTGCAATTTTATCTGTGTTTATCTTAAAACGATACAGTGCCAGCTCATGCAATCTGGCCGTCATACTGTCTTTAACTTGCTGATTTCTTATAGGCAGAGGTTTCAAAGAGAGGTCTGAACATTTTGTGCTATCTCAAAGTTTATAAACTTTTTCAGATCAAAACAAGTGTTTTATTGTTTCCCTGGGGCAATGATTAACATTCTTGTCCTTTTCATTGTGCAGAGATATGTGGTTGACAGGATAATTTGGCAACTAATTACCTGGCATGTATAAGGCACATACACTACCATGCTCTATATATATTTGGATGCCTGTGGTGCATTTTATGTGAGTTTGTTAACCCTGCATTATAGTTTAAAGTGTTTCTACAAAACTACATAGACAAGGCACCTCATGGTGTATTTTAAAGAAGTCTCACAAACTGTAGGAAGTAGCCAAAATTTTCTGCCAATGGCATTCCATACCCATCATGGGTCAAAATACCCTCTCATTTACATTGGCGTAACTGAGAGTAGAATTTGGCCCCCATGTGTTAAAATTCTTTAGAAAATCCTTAATAAAAACAAATGGAAAAATTGCATAGTGCTATGCCCAACTAATTTCTGATTTTAGAAATGGAGAGGGGGAACCCTAAAATGGTAGGAGTGAATGAGTGCTTTATTTAAACTAAGCAGAAAATTTAGTAAGCACTGAATGTTCTTGACTGCACAGCACTTATATAAAATATGCATATCTGTGTAGATGTTTTCCCTAACAATGCTCTGAGAAATTATCTTAAATCTCAAAATTATCCCCTGCTTTACAGAATTGCCCACAGAGACAGACACCAACAGCACCATTAAGTATCAAGAAAGTACTAGGCTTGTTACAACTAGCTTTATGAGAGCCAAGGATCAAATATTTTTTCACCGTTTTATGTGGATAGTTTCATGAAAATTGATCAGGTCTAAAAAGTCACAGTCCAAATGAAGCTAAGGTTAAAGATAATTTATACATGATATTCCTAATTTTATTCTGAGCCCTTTTATTACTATGTAGGCCTTTATGACTTTAAAGAAAATGTCAGTGGCGGCAAATGACATTGTACTGAATAATCTAGTTATGAGGGAAAAGACATTTAAAACTATTCCTTATCAGCTTTGCTCTGTTCTGCTGAACTTACAGTTTTATCCAACACAACTGTCCAAAACTCCTGTCTGTATTTTTAAATCCTTTTCATGATTTCTACACTAACTGTAGCATTTCCAGATACCTATTTTTATTCTCTTTTTAATTCTTTCTAAAATGCTTATTCTTTCTAAAATGCTTATTTTTCTATTTCTTCTAAGTAATTCAAGGGAGTTCAGTTAAGATCCTGGATGTGTGGGGGATTATCATCACATATCTTGTCATTTCAGCTAAGATCAGAACTCAGCCCTGAAGGTCCAAGACAGATGGATATATATATGTATGTACAGCGCTATCCAGATAGCCAATTGAAGGTGCTGTAAAATTCCAGATGTTTTGTGCCACAACAAGAACTTCATCTGCCTTTGAAAGCATCTATTGTATTCAGATTAACTTCACAGCATGAAAATCAATCTGAGACACTGTCCTGCAATGCTTTATGTGGACAGCCAAGATCTTGTCTTAAAATGTCATGTATATAAGGTTTGGAATAGAGATGGGCCTGTGGTTCAAAGTCTAGATCAACTTCTGAACTTCCCCAACATTTGAGGGTGTTTGGAGTAATTATTTTAGTTCACCATTACATGGAAGTGGGAGTCTTTCAAAAAGTTAGGATCCCACTCCAGATCTGAACTGCACCCAAACTTTAGGGGTATGCAGATCTGGGACGGTTGGTTTGAGCCTAACTCTCTCTTGAAATAAACGTTCTCTACTTTCCTATTTCCAAAACTCTCCCCCCACTCCACCTTCCCCAACTCCCTAAAATTGAGTAGAGGTGATTTCCTGACTATTACTTACGCTTCTCTGGGTTGCCTTTCATCTGAGTGTGAATCGCCTGCCAGTAGCTATAGTGGTGCTTCAGGCCTTCATGGCCAAAAAAGCCTGGCAAGTGCTGCTTCTGCTTTAGAGCCAGTAATTCTCCAAAGTGCAGAAGGGACATTTCCATCAGGAAGCTCAAGTGAGGCTGTGAGGTGAGAAACAGAGACATCAAGAAACCAAGGTCTGGTGGAGGGCAAAGAAATGCCTCCCCCTCCCTGCAGCCTTAAAATTGTGGGGGGGAGGGGAGGGGAGAGGAACTGATGGGGAAAGCAAGATAAAGAAAACCCTTGGCTCCTTTTAAGGCATTTAACCCACCTTCTCCCTTCTTTTAGGCATTCGGCTCCCTAGTGGTCTTGAGATAGGGAGGAGGAAGACTCTAGGCTTATTGGTAGGACACAAAGGCTAACAAAGCCTATTGGGCACACTTAATATGATGGTTTATAAGCCCTTTCCCCAGCTCTGGGGGCCATTCTGCATGAGAGAAGCCACTTGACAAATAATTTGAGGATTTAGTAAAGGGGTAGGACAATGTGGGTGGAGTCAGGACCTCATCCCAGGACTAACCGTAACATGGCCTGAGATGCCACAGAAAAGGATCTGGCAGGGGAGCCACAAGGTCACTATAAGGGAAGGAATTGTTAATCTTGGAATCTGGCACAGATAGGTGAAGGAAGGCAGACAAGCAAATTGCTAGTGGCAGGTGTTAAGTGCAATAGGGGGTCTGGTTCCTTGATAACCCAGATTTGGAAGTGGTTTAGGAGAAGGCATCTACATTTTAGAAGTCTTGGTTTCCTTCCTGTTGTGTCCAACATGGACATTTTGCATGCCTGGCAAAAGGAATTGGGGTCCTCCAAAGCTGTGTATGGGCCAACCACTTAGGATTTGTAGGAGGGGGCCCACCTGAATAATTTTACAGCCCTGGTTTTCCCACATTACAGCTACAGAAAAGAACAATATTTATATTATGCTCCTGTTGAGTTCTTTATCCACTATTTTCTAGTACAGTTAACCTATTCCCAGCAGAACAATTCAGGGAACTTTGCAAACACTATAAACATTTACATTAGTGGGATAAAATTAAAATCTCCGAGAGTTCAGTAGTATGATTCTTGGGATTATTTTAGGATCTAGATGCAGTACTCATTGTGCATTTTGTCTTTGAAGTAACAGATAGGGTGAACACATAGCTCTGGCATATGTACAATAATTGTTATAAATGAACCTAGTACACAAATATTAGTCATTGCATTGATTTATTGGAGCAAAACAAAGAGTTTGTAACATACAGTATTTTAATAAAGTTTCTAGGGACAGTATTTCAATTGCTAATAAATAAGCCAATGTTCATAAGTTTTATGTATTTCACTTTTTATTTTTAATTTATTATTCTGGCCAAAAGACAGAGGGAGGAATTAGAGTTCTTGTCATTAACAATCTTTATAAACTCTGCCAGTATCTGAATCAACGCTACACCCAGACGGTTTTCCAGATGTTTATTTGAAAAGCAACTGCTATTGCATGTCATAATTGTGTTCATAGCTGAGTAAACAGCTTCACAGGTGCAAGTGGATCCAAATATTTTGAGAGTTCTGAGTATGAAGATGCAGAAAACATTACAGATGTCATGAACAAAGGAAATGCAGAAATCAAGCACATTATTTTCCTTGTGTCTTATGAATAACACTTGATTACCCTAAAAACCAACTAGTGCCATGATTTAATTTAAAGTGTGGTATTGTCAGTAAAGGGATTAGATAAATATGGCATTTTCTCTCTCTCTCTCTCTCTCTCGATGTATTTAAAGTCATGGCCACTTATTACTCGACAGCAATATGTTTTACTTTTTAAATAGTGGACAAAATGCTGCTGTAATTAACACTGGTATGATAAGAACAGACACTTGCTCAGTTGGGGAGTGAGGATTTTGTATAAAGAATGAGTCATGGAGGATTTGGCCCTCACTGTTTTATCTGGCAGTGCATTTATCCTGCCCCTATGAATATTATTCAATAATAATTTCCTTTTGATCAAAAATTGCTATTGTGAAGGTAACTCTCTGAGTTTTGGGTCAGTCACCACAGTCTGCAGTGGCATGTCTAGGCTATAGCATTTAAGATGGCCATGAAAGAGGGGCCAGGGAACTGCAGCAATCACTCTTCATGCTGAAGATAATTGTAATTTAAAGCCCCATCAAATATATAGTGTGGTACATTATAGAACAGCATTTTACCAATGCATTACCTGATGCCTAAGTCTAGAAATAACAATGCCCTGGATGTTGTTCAGTTATCCAGCACAGTTACATGATATGAAATTGGGGGATTCAGCATTATCCCTTCAAAAACAAGAGCTAGTCATGACACACTGAAATAATTTTAATGTGCTATATCTGTTTGCCTTGTAACTGTTTTTAAGTGTCATGATCCTGCTGAAAGACGTCAGGTTTTCTGTAAAGGTTTCTTATGAAGCTATAATTGTTTTATTATGCTTCTCAGAAACAGGGTGTTTTTAGATCACTTAAGATCTCCATAAAGAATGATTGACACAGGAATAGAGAAATTATAGATCAGATCAGTTGTCTGATCCATCCAGTTCATTATTATGTCTCTGATTGTGGCTGCATTTCCAGCTGCTTCAGAGGATATTATGAGAAACCCAGTAGTGGACAATTATGGAATAACCTTACCATAAGACGCATTTCTTTCTCATCCCAGTCAGTTGCCGGCTGATGGTCTGTCACATGAGAGTATATATCCCAGTAAAAAATGAAAATATCCGAATTATTGTAACTGTGGATATTCTCCCTCTCCTCTTAAATAAATACATATAACCATTTACATACCACTTTAATCTCAGCTCATTTTACCCAAGAATTGTACGGTTTATATTTGTGTTCTGTATTCTTGCACAAAAAATCAAATATGCTTTTTAACTAACAAGATTTTCTAAAACTGTTTCTTAATGAGAAATCAAATACCACAGAAGCCCTAGAAGTATCCTGAAGAGCTGTTATCGATGTTAAAACTTTGACCTCTTTAATGATGGTCCTTTACAGCATGTGGAATATTTTGCTCATAGTCTAGCAGAAAGAGATGTTTGAAACGGGGGATGCACTAAGTTTGATGGAAAATTCTATCAATCTACTTCCTATGGCCCCTTGTGGATGGAAGGAATCAGTCATTTTCTTGATTGATGTAGAATTCCTCAAAATGCCTTCTTACTATTATTTATATAAATTATCTTCTGGGAAGCAGTGACCCAATATTTAACAAAGATACTTATTAGGACAAAATAAAGTCAATTGATTTATCACTAGTTTAGGCAAGTGTGCATTTTTTCTCTTCATTTTCAAAATTGTGATATTGTGACCGTAAAATCTCAAATTGTTTGAACACCCGACATGCAGGAAAGAATCTTTACAAATTCTTTGAGTACCACTTTTCATCTTCATCACTAGTATTGCATCATTTGTTATAATGATATATCATTGGCTACAAGGATATATTCCTTTATCATTTCAGAGTCTACAAAAGCCTTCTAGTGTCTAGCCAGTATCCAGGCAATATACAAGAAAGCTACTGTTGCATGCTGTTGAACACTGACTGAGAATCCTCACAACCCTCTGATTTGATTTTTTTTTGAGTTGGACTTCATTGAAACTGTTTGATCAATCCCTACTTGAGATGCTTGAGGGTATATTGGAAAGAAATCCGCATGTACAGTTTCATAATGATGTTTCGCGTTTTAATTCTGAAAAACAGTGCTTGTTCCTCCACAAATTAAGAGGATGCACTCAGTGTTTTAATAACTACAAACTGACCTTCCGTGACCTTCTTTTTTTAAGTTCACAGATTGTTGCCAGCCCCTTTAATTTGTGGTGCAAGGGTGCTGACTGGAGGAGAGGACAGATATTCGGCCCAGCAAGCCTTATCTTAATTTTTGTCTTCTTTCTTAAGTATGCAAGCACATCAGTTTGTAACCGGACAGAGACAACAGTAAATCAGTGGATTATAATTCACTTGCAGCTAAAATCAGTTGGAACAAACATAGATGGCATACCTAAGGTGAGACCCGCACTAGGAGATAACTGTCCTAGAAGGCATCTAGAACTCATGTACCAAATAACTGGAGAACAAGACTCCAGACGTCCTGATTAAAATGTTAGTAAATAGTGAGATTAAGAGTGATCTTCTTTTCACTCTACATCTGTAGAAGCTTCCAGGCATGCTAGAGGTGGGCATGAATCCAAACCCCAAAACTCAAATGTTTTCAGTTCGGGGACATTTGAGATCAAAGTCTAATCCCCAATTTACATAGTAATATTCAGCATTTGGGGTGGTGCTCTCACAGAGCCTGTCTGACCCTCACCAAAGCAGCCAGTGAGAGCCCACTCCTGCCATGTGCTACTGAGCCTCTTCAGCGCCCATTGAAATCAACTTCAAAGGAGTTTAATACACTCAGTAATTCACAGCGCTCCGAAAACATTCCTCAGTCACAGTTTGAACCACTCAGAATGCATTGGGGAAAGGGGTGGGTGTGGGCCAGTGATACAGATAGTAGGCAATAAGGGTTCTAGGCCTCAATTTTTTTTTCCTTCTTGCTCGATAAAATACTTTATTTTATTTCTTTAATTCACATTACATCTGCTTCTCACACCGTTAGTGAAGTTCAGGGAGTTGGTTGAAGATTAAGCCCAGCACATGCTTTTGAATATTAAACCCACAGGAGAACCCACACCATCAGGCATGTATGATATTGCAAGTGGCATCACTTTGCACACATGTACACACTCTCACTTGCTGTTTTTGCTGCCATCACTGACCTGCCATGTTCTGTTTTTAATGTCTGGAAGCTAGAGTAGCATCTAAGGAGTGACTACTGGGAAGGAAGCTCTTATCCCATTCGCTCTCCCATAGGTTATCTGAACAAAGCCTGTTTAGTCTGGCTTTGCACAATTGAAAAGGATTCTACCCTGCATAAGGTACTACGGACAATATGTGCTCATGAGCATCAATAATAGAACAGAGACCAACATTGCTCAGTTCTGCAATGCTTACATATGTGTAACTCCCACTAATGTTAACTGGAGTTTTCCACCAAGTGCTTAAGGATCAGGTTCAACATACTGTGGGCCAGATCCCTATGACTGATTGTTGTGTGGCCAGCTATAGCTCAGGACCTGGGGGTTCAAAAGTGTCTTAAATAACTTACGCCCTCTTCACCAGCTCTGGGTTGCCATGTGCCAGGCTGGTTCCCCACAGTTATGTATTACACCAGCCAGTTGCTGGCCCAGAAAACCATTCCAGCAGGCAAGGCCTCTGGGAACAGGGTGATGTAGTAGCTGTTTCAGACAAAATCAGGAGATTGTTCCCAAAATGCCACATACAATGAAATACATATACACCTCTACCTCAATATAATGCGACCCGATATAACACGAACTCAGATATAATGCGGTAAAGCAGTGCTCGGCGGGGAGGGGGAGGCTGGGCTGCGCACTCCAGTGGATCAAAGCAAGTTCAATATAACACGGCTTCACCTATAACGCGGTAAGATTTTTTTGTCTCCTGAGGACAGCGTTATATCAAGGTAGAGGTGTACCCACCTGGGATGCACCAGACCCTGGTGTGAGGGTGATGTAGGAGTGCAACCCTGGAATTGCCCTATATTGGAGGATTGTTCCAGGGGCCCTTTAAGTGGGGTTGAAGGTTGAAGTGCTAGACTGACCAAAAAACCACCCAGCCTTAATGGACCTGTGGAGCTGGCTCTGTATGTTTGGAGTCTCTCAGTGTTTGGATTAGTAAAGTAAACTGAAAGCCAAGCAGCTGAATTCTTATGCACTGGTTTGAAAATTTCAGAGCATTTACAAAGTCTAATATGTTGTAAGCCAGGATGATTTAACAGATGGTTAAAAAGAAAATCAGTATGTCAGGCAAGGTCCATTGTCTAGGGCACTGTGGATTCCTGTAGAATATGAGAGAGATATATTTTAAAGCATGTTTTTCTTCTCTTTTTTAATACTCAGAAAACTTAAAACTTGAAACCTTGGGAGAAACTGCTTAATTGCCCTCTTGAGGTCAGTGGTCCCGGGCATTGGGAAATTTCAGTTCCCCGCAGTAAGGGTCAAATAGGGAACAACCACAGCACTTTTTAAACTCTTGTTAATGTCTCATAACCTTTACTGAAAAAAATTGCAGTATCATAGCCAAGTTAACCTCATGCAAAGCACAATAATATTTACATACCTCCCCCACACAATGCTATGCACAAAGAGAAAAATGAAAACGACATAGATTTCCATGATATCCTACATGCTGACAAAACGAGTAGATCTTAAATGTCTTTGCTGTAGAATTGAGATATAATCCCTCTAAAATTTCAAATTTAGGAAGTGATATTGAGTTAACCTTTTTGTATAGGTACGGTAAAGGGATTTTTCTGAATTATGTATTCAACAATTACATTCTATTTTTTATTTTAAAAAAGAAGAGTTAATATTTAAAGTTGTCCTTTAATAGTCGTTTGAAAACACTGATTGAATAATAAGCCAAACAGTTCAGTGTATCACATCTCTATTAAATTCTCTTGCCTTTTTTAAGATTAAAAAAAAACTTTTTTCTTCCTCTAAATGCATATCTTTCTGTGTAACACTGTGCCTAATCTACTACAACTAATTAATCTGTTTGAGCTGATGAAATGTTACCTCTGCATTTTTTGTTCCTTGTATACAATTATTGTAACAGTGGTGAATAAATCAATATTCCCAATCCAACTGTAAAAAACAATCAAGAAAAGCAGTGCTTCTCAGGGAAAAAACACCAAATAATATTTATTAACTCTGTCTCAATCCACAGCAGAGTCTAATACCATTCAAGCATTTTCTGCAAGTGTAATAAGCAAACTCAAATACATGATGAAAGTGGCACATGCCAATAATTTCACCATTTTACACTGCAGAGTAATTGAAGGATTTAATGAGAAACAAACCAATAAAAATAAATAGACCATGTTAGAGGAGGAGAAACTGATCTAAAATGGAAGTTGCTCCATTGTGAGTTTTAGGTTTTTTGCACGGTTTGCCCAGGAAAAAAAAATGGTGTTGGGACAATTGGCTGTTTATATCCACTTATTTTACATTTTGCAATTTGATTTCAAAAGAGGAAAATATTCCTTTTTTTTTATCTAGATTAGATTCTGCATTGGAATGCTATCCTTCTATTGTCACTTCCTACAGCTCCTCTATTTTTCCACTGAATTATATGATGAATAGCGTCTTACTGTGCGAAGTTAGAAACTGCTTCTGTTATATTGGTATTTATAAATAACTCTAAAAGTCTAGCCTTTTAAATAATGGCCCAGAGTACTTCTGCTTTTAGAAATGTCTGTAAATCATAGTCTTCCTGAATGGAATTCTGATTACAACCAAACTCCTCTATCTTAAAAGTGTCCCTAAATTTCAGTTGTAAACAAATCTCTCTTATTGCAGGATACCTGAGTCAATATGGCAAAAGAAGCTATATGTGCAGAAAGAAAATGAGTGGTATTTCTGTTCAATATTCTCACATCTTTTGAATAACATTCTGGATGAGAGTAGAGACTGGGCATATTAGTGCTTGTTTTCGTCTTACAAAACCTTGTAAGCTGTGTTTTGTTTAGAGATGGACTCAAGCTGAAAAATTCTCATCCAGATTTCAGACACCACAAACTTTAAGGGTGTTCAGATTTGGAGTCTTGGAAATCAGCCCATTAGAAAGATAGAAACCATTTGCAAATGGTACGTCTCTCTCCAAGCTTGATTTTAAACAGCCACGAGATAAGGAATGTTTGGATTCATGTGTTTTAGTTTGGGCCCACCTTTAGTTTTTGGGTTGCAAAACCAAAGAAAGCCAGGGGTAGTTCAGATCTAGGACCCATTCTATGTAAACCCCCAACACACCGAGGAGAGATGGGAAATGTAAATTATTCTGGTTTTGGATCTGGGTCCATTTTAGTGAAATCCAAGATAAATGGTCCCAGATTTGGCTAGTCACTGAATATGAGTAATAAATAGGTGAAGAGACATGTGCACTAAACCTTTATATTCAAAGCAGTCTTTTTAAGTATTGAGCATTTTATACATGAAAAAAGAGGCAGTGAAACAATCTGAAACACTCTTTTAAATAGGGATTATATTTTGCTGTATTGTTTTGATGTTTTTCCCTGTATGCACAATTGAAAACACTCAGTTGTAATAAGTTATTGGTTTGTATAGTGCTTTGGGAAAGGCGGAAAGGGCAGGTTCAAAGACCAAGTGCAGATGGGTCTTTCCCTAGACAGCAGAGGTTCAATCTCAATGTACAGGTCACTGACCCTTTTATAAGATCTTTGAAGTGCTCTCTTGAAGAGTATTGACTGACCAAAGCATTTTATTTCATACCAAGTTCAAATATAATGTCGTTATGAGTATAATGCACAAATCAATGAGACTGTTCATTCAGATTATTTAGATAAAGCTGAGCATACACAACATATACCAAAATGTCCTTCTGTTAAAAATTGACAGATGAATAGATTAACTCACTATATTACCTCTTAGGCAAAGATTTTTCAGGAGGATTTACTACTAGACCAAAAGGTAAATACTTTAGTACTTAGTACCTTAGTAATACATGTGCTTCCCTCTGTTCCTGCCTAAGCCTGGCAGTGGGAGTGTCTTAAGGAAGTTCTTCTCATTTCCTTGGACAGCAACTTGGTGGCTAGGACAGTTATAGGGTACATAGTTTCTAATTACCTCTTCATACTACAGAGCTTATATTCTGTTATTTATTAGTAATAGCAGTATTGTGATAGAACCTAGGAGACCCATTCATGAACCAAGACCCCATTGTGCTAAGCACAGAATAAATACAGAACAGTCCCTGCCCCATAGACCTGTCATTATTCCTTTTCTCATCTCCACCTAAACAGTTAACTTCGTCTTCTCTACTGTCCTTCAGCAGGTATTATTCCAATGCTCCTTAAGGGTATGTCTACACAGCATTTTGGACGGAGTAGGAGTGAGCCTCCCAGTCGAGGTTGACAGATTTGGGCCAGCAGAGCTTGTGCTAGCACTCTAAAAATAGCTGTATAGACAGCACTTTGAAGTTGGAGCTCAGGCTCTGAAGCCTAGGCTCTGAAGCCTAGGGAGAGGAGTGGCTCGTTCCCATTTGGTCCAAAATGCTGTGTAGACGTACCCTTAGAGGCAGTAGAGGTCAATAGACTCACATTACATCTCATACCCATGAAGCTCAGAGTTTTGCTAGAATACCACAAGGTTGCTCCTAAATCCATGAAGTCTACTAAATATCACAGACACTTATTAACAGAGCCAAAAAACTGGCTCTTTAGAAATTACTATTTGTGTCATTTCTTAAACACTCTTGCCGCAGATTAAGCTTCTTTTTTATTTTCTTTTGTCTCCATTTCAACAGGCTGCATCTCCAAAAAGAGACGACATCTCTTCTGAGTGTACAGCTGTAAGAAGGGTCAGGGTCAGAGTTTTCCTTTGATAAGCTCATTATGTATATTCAGGGGGGGAAATAAAGGGTTTTAAAAGATGGATTTTAGAAGAATAAGTTCCTACAATCTAGCACAAGGTCAAGTGTACTTTCAATGCCAAGAAGTTGTAAAAGTCTCACATTTTTGGCAGGAACGCCTTACTAATGAAACAGAAACCACCATATTGTTACATACTTCAATATTTTTGCAATGTTTTAATGGACCTTATTTGGGGGAATGGGACTGGTTCATTGGGTTGGGATTTTCTGAAACTCAGACTAAGTAATACCTTTGTCATTATACTGAAAATAAAAAAAAGAGAAGCAAAGTTACTGTAATGTTGATTAAGAATTGATACATATACAAGAGTGGGATACGGAAGGGTGATATTTGCTGTCTATGGCCACCACAGACAGTCAGAGGAGTGGTAGGGTGGGCTAAGCTTCAGGTTTGAAACACTGAGACTGCTTATAGTTATATTTTTAAACTTCCAGAAGAATCAGCTCTACCCTTTATCTTTCCAAAGCTGATGATTGGAATGTCATGCAACCTCTTGTAGCCCAAATCATCCTCCTTCATCTCCGTGGGGAATTGGTCAAACCCTTTGTGGATTCCACCCCAGAGGTGAGGAAAGGGAGACACCAAGACAGCTTTCTCTGTGGCATCATTCCCATTTCCTCTCATAGGCTGGGGAGTCTGCAAATGGGGAGGCAATTGAAGGGCTGAAGAAGAAGGGGACACACACCAGCCCCTAACCAACCCCACAAGGATTCCTTCTGTGTTGTGGGGCCTCCACCATCTCGATCGGGTTTGTCCGGAGGGGGGCACTAGCAGCATAGCTCCTATAGAAACATGAGAACAGCAAACCCTGAAAGTGGTGTGAATTTTAGCCACTCCTTGATGGATAAATGCATTGAATGAAGTTGGACAGGATAATTCTCATATCCCTACGCAGGTTTTCCCCCACATCCGTTATCATAGACCCTATATACACAGATCTTTCACATGAGACTCATGTGCTGAAGTATCCATGGGACTGCAGATGAGTTAACAACGGCTGCTGACTCACAGTTCATGAGTGGTCATTTTGACAATTCTTTGTGAAAGATCAGTTCAAGCACACAATTTCATGCCCTTACTAGGCACAGTCAATTAAATTAGCAGAAAATTCAGTACAAAGACCAGCAAACTTAATTTAAAAAACCTTAGCAGATTCAAGGGGTCCATATCTATCACTGTTAGTATATTATTGCATCACTAATTCAGAGACTCATGAGTACAAGGACAAAAATCTTAATACCGATAACAAGCTTATTGACCCAAAGACAAGCTTGAAGTAGTTACCAAAGAATTATATGCCATGAAACTAAATGAGAGACTAAAGAAGAAAAGAAATGCTTATGACCAGAAAGCTCCCATTGCTAGTGGGAGAGAATATTACATTTCAAAGAGAAAATGGCTGGCAATTGTCAAGGTAACAGCTATTCCATCGACACCTAGGTCATATGGCATAACCACCCCCAGGGTCAGTTCTACAAGACCAGAACACAGCTAAACAAAACTAAGAATGCTGGTTTTCTGCTCCTTGAGGATTTCCAGAATACTACTGACAGTGCTTTTGTGCTGACAGATGTCACATGTGCCCACACAGTCACTGCCAATGAAGGGTACAAGGAGCAACAAACACAGGTTCTAGGTGGCAGATCTACCTCCACAGCCTAAATGGCCATTACAGAAGGAACCGTTTAGAGAATCAGTGCCTGTACAACCAGAAAGCCACTTAGAGATAGCAGTTATTAACAGATCTGTGCAAACCACCAATTTTGGGGTTTGGTAGCCAAACCAAATTAAACAAATATACATTTCAGATTGACTCAATTTTTGTTTTAATTTTTCTTCTATTTAGGTCAGACAAAACATTTTGTTCAACTCAAAATGAAATATTTTGTTTGGGTTGAGAACTGAATTTTTATTTTTTTAAATTGAAGAAAATTGAAAAACAAAAGACATTTTGAATGAAAAAAATCAAAATGTTTTGTTTCAAAAAATGTCAGAACAAAATGTTTCAATTTTTCCAGAAGTTTGTTTATTTTTAACCAAAACAATTTGGTTAACTCAACACAAATTCACAAAATGTTTCAATCAACCCAAGTCTGCATTTTTTGGCAAAAAATAAATTATCTAAACAATTTCACCAAGTCCTAATTTTTATCCGTCAGTAAGAAGCAGAACAATTTCCTCATTGGTCCTGGGGTTCAGATTGTTTTCTCTGAGCTCCATCCTAGATATGTGTATATGTGTGTAATTTATTATTATTGTGTGCTTATGGTTGTTTGTTTTGGTTCATATTATGTTTATTTGCATTTGATTTTCCAAAAAGGGCAAGTTGTCACAGTAGCCTCTGCAGTCAGTGGTTATGGAACCCCCTGCAGATGAAAATAATATTAAACATTTATAAATCTGGTCCATGTCACATGACTGTGGTTAGGAAATAAATGCTTGTCATTACCAACTTGTACTTGTGTCACAATATAGTGTGCTGATTGGCTGTCATGCTCCACCCCAGAGGTAGATGCATATTTGTAGTGTCTTGTGTGTAATTGTAAATAGTTTTGGCATACTATATGATAAAAGAAACTGTAAAAGTATATGTTTTGTTTTGTTTGTGTGGGTTTTTTTTCTGAACACAGAAACAAAAAGATAGGTACTCTGGATAGATCCTAGTTGCTAGCCACTCTATGTAAATTCCAGCTTTTTGTAGGAAACGAGGTGTCTTTCCATTCTCAACCAGAATTTGATTTGTGGGCTCAGCTGCATACTCACATAAACCTCTATCACAACTGCCAGCACAAATCAGTGTACTGTATATCTTGAATGTTCATTTTTGAATCATACAGAACAAGATTGGCGGGTACATTGCACAGTGCCAGTGTAATTAGTCTTTTTTAATGAAATGGACCCTAGATATATTCCACTGTGGAGCTTCAATAATAGAATTTAAGTGAAAGTAATTTCAAAGTGCAACAGTAGTTTACATATTAGTTATTGTATAAAGAAAAAAAATGCTCCGCTGTTCTAGGTTAAATGCAATTAACATCCAGGCCTTCTGTTAGACTCTTGGGAAGGAATGATTAGTTTGGCAGGTTATTTCTCAGATTTTGATAACACACACACAAATTTTAACTGTATGCCATTGCTGAAAAATATTATAGCACTCTCCAGATTCAAGACTCCAAAGAAGCTTAACTATAACATACATGTAAATCAAAAATATTTACCAATTAACTATTACTTAGAAGCTCAATTATCGGTTGAAATGTTGCCTGTAAAATATTGTGTACAAATAACATTGTGAATCAGAGCAGGTGTCAGGTCTCTACCATTTAGCAGTCATGTAAGATGTGTGGGAAGAGTTTTCTGTTTGGCTTCAGTGAAGAAAAAAGGCCTAATAAGGAAATGAATACTGTGTCAGTTACAGACAGATTTATTCACAAACCTTCCGTTTTTATACAGGTGTCTCCACATCCAATAAAAACAGTTTTATTAGAAAAGCAGAGGGTATTTTTTATTACAAAATTGTTGGAAAGTTGTTAAAAATGTACCAAGAGAGTTTTAATTTTGTTTCAACACAAATGTTTTCTTTTTTCGTTCATTAATCAGTACATTTATTTTAAACATATCAGAAAAGGAAGTGAGAAGGTTTAAGTTACTATGCCAGGATATGAGCATTTTGCCCCCAAATTCTACAGATTAATTCTACAGATTTTAATTGTTTACTTAGGATTAAAATGTTACAATTTCAGGTTTTAAAAAAGAAAAGAAAAAAAGATTTGTGTGGAACCTTTTCCCCCCCATGACTTGAAAGGATGGTGTACTTAAATCTAGATGTACTTAAATCTAGCTCCAGAATTATAACATCACCATAGCACGGTGGTGGAATTTAAGTCAAACTCAAATATGCATAATTTGGCCTGCTCTTTATTTGTTTTCATCATGTACATCACTTTGATTGTCTGACATATGCATCTATATTTCCCCATAGATGTATGTGTCTTGTTTACATGACACAGAATTCTACCTTTCAGAAGTTGACATGGGTACTGGCCTGAACTCAAGCCCATTACAGTAAGTGCAAAGACTGCCGTTGACCTTAGTGGGCTTTGGATCAGACCTCTAGTGACAGATTGATATTGAGGATAAATTCTCCTGCCACTATTCGTTTAGTTGTATTGATATTATTTTGCTTCTGTGCATATTACTTGCACTATATTCCACCACGCAGGACAGTCATGAAGGCTTGGTGACAACATTTAACAACTCAATGGAAAATTATCATTCTTAGTACGAGTGTGGACTTGACCAACACAGCAATATAAGGCAGGGCACCATTCACCAAGGATAGTGGTGACAGTGAAGAGTCAGAATGTATACAGGGCACCAAAAGTATTATTATTGGAATCATCTTAGTGCCCAAGAAAAATGATAGATTGGGAACCTGAAAATTTAAGTCTGTATTTGTTCACAGAATAGCTAACCCAGCAGTGGCACTGTAGATCCCTCCATCTCTCCCTCCCTTCTGCCCCACCAATTTGCACTACCCTATTTTGGAAAGATCTCCTGTAGTTGTTTCCGTATCTATTTAGTTCTGGGTCTTTCCACTTGAGACATTTATGACCTGAATATGTGTGTATACTAGGAACTGTCACTGCTAACTTATTTTACAGAAGCTACTGAATGTCAGTGAGATAGTACAGACCTTCAGTCACTACTGATCTGGGCTGGATTCATACAGTTGACCTAGAATCTAAAATCGCCTTATGCCATTACAAGTCTCATGAGCCATTCAATCTCCACAGGAAGTACAATTTTGGGTTTGTTTATTTTTATATTATGAATATGTTTTGCCACAAGATATTATGTTTGTATTATATATTTCCAGTACCACTAATGTTAATATAAATGTGTTTAAAATCATTTTTACTTAAGTTTTACTGGGTGTTCTTGTATAATTGATGGGGAATTTATTATTAAATCTTTTATTTGACTGATTACTTAATCATTCCCACATGGTTATTGAAGACAATCTTACATATAATTAATTTCACTAATAGAGACTCCCCATGTTTTTCTTCCTAGACCAGTGTCTGCATGGTTATCATGTAATTTAAGGCTGTCCTGGGGCAGCTTTAAATTATGCACATATTTGTATTAATTATATAGGGCTGGATTCTTCTATCCTTACATAGAGTAAGTAGCACCTTACTCTGGGAGTTGCTCCACTGAAATCAATGGGACTACTAGCATAATAAGGTGCTAGTCAGTGTGAGGAAAGATGGAGGGAAATGGCCATTAATTTGGAGAGAGGAAGAATGTAACTTCTTCCACTTTCACATACTGCAGGCCTCTTTAGGCATCTCATCCCTCCCTTTTCTTTTCTCCTATTTATCTAACCAGTATGGTTTAGATGATACACCTTAGTATTTTAGGGGAAGAATTATAACTGTACAGAACTGAAATGAGAGTTATGCTATGTACCATTCTTCATTCTATATGAAAAGCAAAGATATAGGGCATATAGTAAGCAACCAAAGACTATGGCCCGTGTGTGCAAATGTGATAAGGAACAAATTATGTTCAGTGCCATGAGAATCACATAGGTATCAATCAGCTGGCATGCCAAATCCTTGACAGAATGGTAAGTAATGCACCTGATGCCAGTTATTGACTCCCAATGAAATACTGATTGTGCATATTGCATATTTTCTTCCAGGCTGAACCTCAAAGGCATTTCAAATAATAGCAAACTACTTACACCTGAGAGGGAAAATGGAAAGAACATGCAAGATACAAAACCCCAATGAGTTAACATGAAGAAGTCCCACAAGCGTGTGTAATTCACATGATGACAGCAGGAGCAGCAGCAGCAGCAACAAGATCTGCAAAACTTCACGTCTCTTTTAAAATCATGATACCAGGGCCTTCCCCAGACATGGCTATCTCCCACCCACTGTGCCTTCCCTATCCCTTCTACCCACACCCAAGAAGCACAGAAAAGATAATGCAGCTTCTATGGGAAACATGCCCATGGTTGGAGAGCAGATAACATGTGCCCACATCACCATTCTTACCCTTGGCTTTCCCAATGCTGTCCTCAACCTGCCCATCTCTTTTCTCTCTCTTAGTATGGGATCTGCAGAGGATCCTTCCTGGGCACAGAGGAGGAGGGTGTCAATGCTATGGTGGTAACCCGTTCTCATTCCATGCAGACAGAGGGTAAGACCTTTTGTGAAGAGGGATCCCTCCCTATGCAGATCTAAGAATGATTTTACATGTATATACATTTATTTGTTTCATTCTGGAAATCATATTTAATTGTTGCCCCTGGTTTTGCTCAGAGAAGTTAATTCTATTTTGAAATCTGCCTAATCTATTTTTATTTTCTCTTCAATCAGGCCTACCTACAGCTTATTTTACCTTCATGAATAGGCCTACTGAAGTTCCCTTCTTTTGGTTTAATTTTCATATATCCCCTCTAAAGAATTTAATCTCACCCACTTCCAGAGAACATATTCAATGATCCAACCCTTGAGCAACCAGTGACAGTTTTAAAGATTTATATCACTGCATTCTTTATTAGTGCCTGGATTTGTTTCTTTTCTTAAAACCATGATGAATTAAGAATCTAGAAAAAAGAAAAAAAAAGATCCTACAGACCTGCAAACCTATGATCAATAATTCCATCCATCTCTCTCCTTCCCGCTTCTCTGATTTGCTCTTATTAATAGACATATTTATATATTATTGGGATGAAATGAAACCAAAACTCCAAATCCTGAACACCAATGTGCTCAAAATCCAATCTCAAATCTACATTTTCCAGCTCAAGTCTATTTTTGGCACATGTAAATTATATAGGTCACAATCCTCAATCCTGCAAAGATTTAAACATGTGTTTCACACTACACACGGTGAGCATTCCCATTGTAATTTAAATCAATGGGACTACCCCAGTGCATAAAGTTAAGGATATGCTTAAGTCTATGCAGAATCCAGGCTATAATGAGGAATTTTTAAGTCAATTTCTTTTTGGGGGACTGGGTGAGATATAAGCTACACACAAAAGGAAAGCCAGGCTAAAGCCCATTTAAAATTTGGGCCCTTAGTATTTTACACTTAAAGGTGCTCTCAAGCAGCTCTCAATGCTGCATGAACATTTCTGAAAATAACAATTTAGTGGGCCAAATTCTGCTCAGTTGCTCTTAGTATTTCTAGAAAAGGGCTACATTTTAGCCCCTGATCCTACAAAGAGATCTATATGGGTGGTTCTTAGTCTAATTAAAGCTAAATAGAATTGCATATTGTAACTTGAAGCCCAGTCCAGTATTATTCTGTATATTCAAGACACCAATTAACTTAACTAGAGTTTCAGCTGGGCAAGGAAGTTTTGCAACGCAAGTCTCTGAAAGTCCATCTTGTACCGGGGTATTCAATAAAACCCTAGAGGGATACAACAGTGTCTTTAATGCCCACTTCTTTAATTTGTGCAATAACAAGAATATCTCCCCACACACTCACTATTTTAATTCCAACTCATCACCAACATATAATTCATTGGGAACCATTTTAAATTATTATTATTCAATGGCTTGTAAACTTGTATACTTTCCTGTTGAGTAGTTGGTTATTTTCAATCTGTTTTAATTAAAACAAAGCCCACCACTATAAGTAGGTTTGGAAAATAATCTGCAAAGAACAGAAAGAAATTCCTACTTTAACACTATCTATAAGTGGATCTGTTGCCATATAGACAGAGATATAGGTTGCTGAAGAAAAATAGAATAGCACTGCAGATACTTTACAGTACCAAAACCTAGCTCCAGGCTACACATCCCCAGATAAAAGACGGCAGCTTCATTGAAGAAACAAGAAATTTGTCAAGGCAGTCCTTTGAAGCATGCAGAGATATGCTCCACCAAGAAAGGGTTAAAGGCAAATTGAGCTGCTTTATCTAAGAATGGTTGCCACAGACTATGACACCCGATTGCAGAGTGCTTGCCTATGGTCAGTTGCATCTTGTAATGCCATTAGGATGTGAGATTCAAATGCAGAATTAGCTGTTGCCTACGCAGAATTATGTTAAACATGGCCCAGACTGAAAATCAATATTCTGCTTAAGTAACTGGCCCTCCAGTAATTTAATGAAGCTAAATTGCATTACACGGAGGTAAGGTGG
Organism: Malaclemys terrapin pileata; assembly: GCF_027887155.1. Taxonomy (NCBI): domain Eukaryota; kingdom Metazoa; phylum Chordata; order Testudines; family Emydidae; genus Malaclemys; species Malaclemys terrapin. Next base: position 103,801,654 of record NC_071511.1, on the reverse strand, counting down.
TGGGGGACCATTTTGTCTCAAACCTTCCATTATACAGTGGCTGTACAGCTGTATGCCTAAAGAGAAATTAAACACATATACCCATTTCTTCTTGAAGTTAGAACAGTGTTTTTTACACTGGATTACTTGTCTGCTTCCTTAATTTGAAACTACAATAAATTTCCAGCCCCACAATTAGGAGTGAACCACAGCCTCATAATAAGGGAGAAAAAAATGCTTATAGAGTATTAAAGCATTTTTTTATTTCACAAGAAAAAAATGAAAAAGACATTAAATGTTAGATCTGTATTAAAAATGTAATTCTAAAGGGTTTAAATCTATGACATGTCGACACTGAATTAATTAAATTCATGATCTGATCAAGGACTGAAAAGCTACCTTGGAGCTATCTCTTAAAAATGCTATGTATGTACATGTCAAAATAGGAATTAAAAAAAAGCAAGCCTTTGATTTATTGGCAATTCATGCATGCATTATTGTGCTTTTTTCCTTTTAGTAGGAGGAAAGTCAAAGTTTTATAAAGCACCTGAAAGCTTCACCATACACCTCTCTATTAAAGAGAACTTTCTTACGTGAGATGATTGTAGTGAAACTCCAAACCATCCACTAAGAATACTCTCATTATGACATCCATGACTATATAACTTGTGTTAAAACTGATTGACAAGAACAAAGAGAGTACAATTACATTATGCAGTACTTGCACTGTACCCTCTTTTATTTATTATTCAACTACAAAACTTCAACTGGAAGAAACACTTCAGAGTTTTGTGTCGAGAAGACAGAATTAAATTGACAATAATTCTGTGCTGTGTGGTATGAAGTTATGCTGATTAGAGGTTATTTCCCCCTAAATCATTTGTCGCATTGCCTTATATAAAGGTAGCACAGATTTCAACCATGAGTGGCTGTAGTGGTATCTTTGGGGAAATGCAGGCAGTAGAGTATGTATTGTCTAAAAGAAAAAGCACAGTGATTTGCATGCTCAATCACTATTTTTCCTGCTTGTCATAGTCTCTTAATTTTTCTGACTGTTCGAATTTTCTTTTACTGTTTTAAGGCAGTTAAAACTCATGTGCTTTACCAATGCAAAATATAAAATTTAATCAAAACCACTTAAAAACAAATGGCTGTTACAATCTCTATTTAGCATATTAAAACAATATCACAATTTCAAAGTAGATATGCAAATGGATATGAAATTTTGGATAGATGCAAAACGCAGAACAATATATATTAAAAGCGGCAATAATGCTCAAATGCTGGATTAGATTTGTCTTTATCTACAAACTATTGCAACTGAACAAGCAACAGAAACGATCATTTAGGGCTTCTTTTTGCAACTGACTTAGAATACTCCTTTACAGCCACACTTAACCACTGTTTAGCAGGGGCTCCCCCCACCCCAGACCAGAAAAAAAATAAATCAGTGGAATTTCTGAAGGGCGTCCTGGTATGCTACTCTGCCCTAAACTCACATTTTAATACCAGATGCCATTGTAAGATAGGAGAGTCAATCAAAAATATTTATTAGGTTATTAAAGTGAAATTCTCTGTCAGTGATGCTGCTAGACCAAGTTTTACAGAGAACCGCAAAATCCCACAAACCATAAGATAGGAGTTCAATAGCATCTACCGCACCTTCCCCCTAATTTTTAAAGGCAATAGCAAGTATCACAGATATCTGAATAATCAGAAGATTATCTAATAGAATATTCATCTCTGTCTTTTCTTAACTTGCAGGCTTATTCCCACGCAATATTCTTTCAAAGGAAAGGAACAATGTGATGCGACAGGTACATGATACAACCATTAGCTGATATTTTCAACACAGGTACCAACAATGAAATAGTTAAAATATTATCATTAATATTTGAAATTATCACCATATTCAGATCTGTTCTCAGTGATGTTGTTTCTACTCAGAGCAAGGCTTAACCACGGTTTCTGAAATGGTACTGAACATGTTTCAGTTCTATCACCCGTTCAGCTGCACCCATAGCAGAGAACCATTGTCCACAGCTGGTAAATTTCCTCGTGTGGACAAGGTTGAAAAGACAGTAGAGCACCAGTATGCACTCTGAGAACTAGGAAGCCATTTTCATAACCAGAAGACCTAGACATGTCATTTAAAAAGAAAATGAAAGATTAAAATCTGGAGCAAATAGTATGTTGCCCAAAAAATCTGCAGGGAGACCCTAAAGCCTCAGCATTTGTCGATTCTCCACACCCACAGATTTCTATTGTCCCTGATAATAATGCTGAACAGCCAGCGGAGTCATTTCCAGCCTGTATGTTTTGGGAAGTGTCATTTGTGTACAATTAATGTGCCTGATGCTGCTCTCATTGAAGTAAACTGCATAATTCCCGTTGACTTTAGTCAGGGGAGCACAGCCTGAGAGCAGTATTATTCTGAACCACAGACAGTACGTTTATTATTCACACATCTAAAATATTATGAGGCTGATCCTGTAAACCCTTACTTGCATTAATAGGAACTATTTGCGTGAGTAACGGTTTGCAAGATCGAGCCAAGTGATAGCAAAATGACTAATGTGTTGTTGAAGAGTCTATGTCCTCTAATTCTGTTCTCACTGAACACACAGTATAAGCAAAATATTCAGAGCTGAACTTGAGAATTCTTGCACACTTGACTAATATCATATTCTACTGTGGGGAAAAGAGTGAACACTTTCCATGTTTCCTGGTGCTATTATTCTTAAATCTGCATCATCATCATCCTTATCTGACACAGGTGAAAGGTACTCTAATGTAATGAGTAAACTCAGGAGGAGGAGGAGGAGACAACACAACTGTTTCTTACACTGTGTTGTCTAAGCAAACTTAACATGAGCAATGATTCATAGCTATTTCGTACTCCTCAATATGGTACTGGTAAGTGGGTTTACCACCAGATACCAGATCCATATTTTGCCTCTCTCTTTACTCCAAATATTTTTAACCCCTTATTTTTTGTGAATGACAATTTACATGTCTGATTACATGTCCACAATGTAAAGACCTTGTTTGAAGTGAACAACTGCAATCAGAAATCTTGAAACATTCACTCTGACTCAGGGCCGGCTCCAGGCACCAGACGAGAAAGCATGTGCCTGGGGTGGCACATTATAAGGGGCGGCATTCCAGCCAATCTTGGGGCGGCACATTCCGGCCGCCCTGCCGTGGTTTTTTTTTTTTTGCTTTGGCAGCCCCCCGGACTTCTGGCCGGCTCCCCGCGCTCTGCTCCCAGCCCAGCCCTGCAGGGGCACGCACCCCGCCCGGGGGGCAGGAACTAGCAATCCCCGCCGCTCACTATGCCTCCGGGCTCCCTGGGATGCGCCACTCCCCGCCGCCTGCACCGGCCTCCGATCCCCCACCGCTCTGTGCCTGGCCCGGCCGAGCCGCCTTTAAAGGAGCGGCTGAGCCAGCACCTCCTGCAGCCCCCGGGGGCTCCGCCTGCCCGGCCGGGAGAGACACCCCAAGGCGGAAGGGGGGAACCCCTCTTGCCCGGCTGTGAGTGGGCTGCAGCACCTGGCTGCCCACGAGCGGAGGGAGCGGGCGGGCGCCCTTCACCCCCCTGCGAGCCGCCTTGGCCACCCTCCACGCGCTCCCTGCGGCTGCCGTTTTGTTGTTTGTTTGTTTTTGCTTCAGCGGCTTGGGGCAGCAAAAAAGCTAGAGCCGGCCCTGCTCTGACTTCTGAGGCATAGTTGTTCTCTGCAAAGCTCAATTTGTGGATTATACTTGCCACTAGGTACTGTAGGATTTTTTTAAAACCGGTTAAATGTAACTTTGCAAACATATTCAACCAGGGAAACAAGTTATATGTTTTATAATGCAAATTCCTTTTGAGCAATATATTCCGCAATTTATTCCTCAAGGTGAATCTTTATGTTAAATGTTAGTAATTTCCGAATTTTCATTAAAAATTCTGACTAAAAGAGAAATAGATTTTCTGAAATACCTTGACTGATTAGTTTAGCTTATTCCTTCTGATCATATTTACATTTAATGTTTTGATGATGTTAAATTCTACAAAGGAGAACAGATTTAAGTGTTCCTTTCAACACTCCCTGCTTTTTCTTTCTGATTTCTCTTGCTGATGGTGTGTTGTCAATGCTGAATGCTGGAATTGTTATTGAGCAAGCACAGCTGGATGAATTAAAGTCTCTCCAGTAACTCAAACCAGAAATGACTTCATCTCTAAACTTTCCATGTAGCACAGGTCAGATCTCTGAGTATGGACAAAAATAATGGGGTTACCAGAGAAATAAAAATAGTCAAAAGATAGAATACAGTTTACAATCACTTTGTGCATCTGTAATCACATCCCTATGTACAAGCAATAAACTCATTGGAGAATGGAGATGTTTGATAAGTAATTGATTATAAGTTCAAGTTGTGTGTGTGTGTGTGTGTGTGTGTGTGTGTGTGTGTGTGTGTGTGTGTGTGTGTGTGTGTGAGAGAGAGAGAGAGAGAGAGAGCGATCTAGTTAAAATGATCTGTCCTATACAATTAAATACATATAGTAGAGAAGGCCAAATATTTCACAAATTGTGAATTTGTTTTTTTTTTCAAAATTCATCAAATAATTTAAGGCAAAATGTAAAACACGATTTTCTTCATTCCCCCAGGTCTGTTCACAAATATTGAGGTAATTCAATGATAGCAGCTAAGGTCAATTTTAAGAAAAGATTTAACAAACAAGAAATAATTTATAAAGTAAACACAGTATGGAGCTGCTGTAATCAAGCCTGCTGTTTTGTGAGTGACTGACAGGAGGAAGTGTGATGTTGTAGAATGACATGCAGACTGTGTGGGAACTTTAAACTTCCTGCCAAAACTTAACCCTTTACATCACACCTCTCTTTTCAGTGTTATAATCAGATGGCTGAACAAATTCCAATACAATCTGAGAATTTGGTATTTAGCCACCATTCATAGAAAGGCCATTGCATCCCAGGGGAGCACTGGGGACAGTCTGCCTGAGAGAGGCAAAATGCCTCAGAGGAACCCAGTTTTGCTGGGGATGCAAGAGCAAAACGTGCACCATCCCTATAAGGAGCATAGTACTCTCTCCCTTCCTTCTCACCAGTCAAGTCTGCTTACTGATGGGGTGGCCAAGTCATGGCTTTACCTTCCCAGGTGAGTTATTCTAGTAGTGAGAGCATCTCAGTAGCAGACTCTGTTCCCTTGACCACAGAGGCTCTAATTCCAACTGGCTGTTACAGGAACCACATGGGGAAAAGGAGGAGAGCAGAAGGAGATTCTGAGTCAGTATTTTTGGATGTTTCATCAGTCTTCTTGAGCTACTGTAAAGCAACAAAACGTCTGTAGCATTTCTAAGTCTGTATCATTACTTGATCTACTTCAGATTGTGTAAAACAGGATCATTCCATGGATTGTTTTGTTCTTTTGGTGCATCTGCTGCTTACTTCACTCTTCCCCATATAGCTGCTCATTTTCTCTCTCAATCACATTCTCAGGTACTGTTGCAGATGTTTAGGATTCCTCTGTAAAATATTTCCACATTTTCTGATCACTGAATAAATATATCACTGTAGCTTGTTATGGCCGGTGACTATTGTGCCAATTTCTTTGCTTTAATGTGTATTGTACCTCTGTAATAATTTTTCAATCTGCTTTGACTTGTCTAATCTCTTGACTATATCTCCTAACTAAGTATATGTAGAAGTTTGTTCTATACAAGTTCTACTGGCAATTTTCCACATTAGAGTAGTGTTTTTCCATGGATAAGTCATGCCTAATATGGCTCTTCCATGACATCAGACTTTTTTTCAAAAACAATTTCTCTGAGGTATGGTACCCACATTCTGCTAATCTATTTGCATGTGCATAACTACAGCTAGATGGCTCGTGCTGAAATTAATACATTTTAGCAAAATCCAGGATTTTCTTGAATTTTAGTCAATTTTTGTTACTACAGGTCTCAAAATGCCATGTCATGTAAACATGGCCTTAATGTACCTGATCACAGGGTAAGCTGTGGTTCCTAATTACAGTTTCTTCTGAAAAGCTGCTAAAATATTTCATTATGGTCAGGTAGCCAGCAAACAAATCAATTCTGAATTGCAGCTTGTTCATGCAGTATCAGAGGCTCTTTTCCTTTGGTCATTACTTCAGGTAAGTTACTATGTCTTCAATGTACATTTTCACTTCTTGAAACCTTTTATCTGCAACATTGTGAGGTGAAATTAAATGCTTGTGATGAAGAACATTCCAAAAGACAAACCGAAGAAACAGGAGCTGCCAAACTGTGTATTGGTAGTGCAAATCTTGAAGCTTCCCTGTCTCCAAAAGAATCTGCCAAAACCTTGCTGATGTATCTAATATGCTGAAGGATTTGGCTTCTGCGGTCTCAGCAAATATTTTAGTACTTGTGAGCAAGTGGAATGGCCCCTTTTAATATTTTTGTTCAATTCCTTGAGGTCCATGAGCCTGCCCCGTAAGCTGTTGGCTCATCTGGTCTACAAGCAATGCCATGCCATGTTTTGCAGAAACTTCTAGTCTCCGCCCCCCTTCCTCCCCAAGGCTTGTGGAACATTCCAGGTGTAATGTATAACAGTTTCTGCATCCTCCCAAAATGGTATATTGGAATGTCACTAGGAGACATCCTTCTCCCATGAGCATATCTTCCTATCATGCAGTTAGCTCATTCACATCTGATTCAGGCTGCTGCCAAAGCTATCATTCTGAGTTTCCATGGCACATATTGATTGGCCCACTGGATCAACTATGCAAAGAGCTTCCTGCAAACTTCCCAACCCCCGTACATGCCTATGTAAGAGCTGATGACAATGATTCTCAGACCTTTTCATTACTTCTTCAAAACTCTTTCCCCCTTCCTCCTCCTGATCATCAGTTTGAAATGCACTGCATATGTCCTGCACATCATGCCCCATCAAAAACAGTACATTTTTTTGCTTATCTCCCATTTTACAAGCCCCTGATTTTTTCATATACAGTTCAAATTCTATCTGAACCTTTTCCAGAACTCCTCAGCATTCCCCAATAATTTTAAGGCTGACTGGGGATTTACATGTTGCAGTCACACAAGCTCCACATCAGCCATTTATATTTTACCTTTCTCTTTCCTGTAGTCAACATCACTTTCATCAAACATTTGCACTCTTCTCTTGGATTTGTCAGCATTCTGAGCCTTCCACTTGTCACATGATGTAGTATTTTTCAGTGATGATTGAGGCTGATTTTAGGATAACTTAGTTAACTAGCAACAAAGCATTTATAGAGTAACACAGTAGTAATGCCAATGTAAAGTAGTCTTGGTGTATACTCTGAATCTGGTGTGTGTAAGTAAAAGGCAGATTCTCCAGAAAAACTGTGATACTGCAGAGCAGAGGTGAAAGTAAGCCAGTATGGTCTGGTACGGCGTACCGGCAAGAACCGGTATGCCGTACCGGACTGGCTTCCCCAGGCCAGTGATTTAAAGGGCCTGGGGCTCCCGGCAGTGGCTGGAGCCCTGCGATAGTGGTGGCAGGGTTCTGGCGGTGATTTAAAGGGCCAGGGGCTCCAGGCACTGCTACTGCAGCGGAGCCCCTGGCCCTTTATATTACTGCCAGAGCCCCGCCAGCAGGGAGCCCCGGGCCCTTTAAATTGCCACTGGAGCCCCACTGCCACAGCCCCAGGGTAGCAGTGGTGGCCGGTGGCTCCAGCAGTGATGTAAAGGAGCCCGGGCCCTTTAAATCGCCCCCAAGACCCGGGGCTCCCAGCCGCCTCTGCAGCTGGTAGCTCCGGTGGTGATTTAAAGGGTCCGGGGCTCCCAGCCGCCATTACCGCAGCCAGAGCCCTGGGCCTTTTAAATCTTAATTTAAAGGGCCCAGGGATTTAAAGGACCGCCTCTTCCGGTTGAGGCCATGCCCCTTCTGGTTGAGGCCCCGTTCCCCTGCTCAATTCTCCAGCATACCAGTAAGTCCTTTAAGTTACTTTCACCCCTGCTCCAGAGTGACCTGAAGGATGTGAGGCAATTCTAAACTTCCTGCTAAAGCTTAACCTTTTCTAGCATAAATATGGTTTAACTGAAATTCACTTATGAATTTCAATAACTACAGTATTTGTGAATAATTATTTGCATTATTCACCATGCCCTGGGTAAATGTAAGATATTTGATGGACATACTTTGTCTGGCTAACACAGACATATATTACATTTCGATACAGAAAATTTCAGATTACACTGATGATCAATTTAGAGCTGATTCTCTCCCCCCCCCCCCCCCCAATATTTTGTTCTTGTTCTTCAGCAGGGTTTTTGTTATGTATAACAAAAATATTCTGCTCTGTTACAAGCAAAAGAAATTGGTAAGAGATCCACAGATAAGAAGTTGTCCAGGAGTTGTAAAGTGTTGTGATTTGTCTTGCAGAGCTGAAGCCATTACTTCATTCAAACTGATTGCATGTGTGGTTCAACTGAGGCATGTTCCCAGGATAGCTGTTTGTAAGTTGGAAAATTGAAGGAGGAGACTTATCCTTGTAAAAAGGCAAAAGGTACTTCCCAACTACTTACCTAATATCTTATGTATCAATAAATGTCATGCAATCAAAATCCAAGTTCATGAATAAAATGTCTCTGATCATTCGGAAGCAGTGTTTCATATTGATATTTTTAAAAATGAAATAAAATGTATTAGACAAGTACATTTTGGAAAGATCTAATAAATTAAAAGAAACAGTATTTTCCAAGTTCCTTCAAAATTTGCGATTTGCTTTACTTTCAAATTATTATTTTCATATCTTCAATTCATTTCCGCTACTAAAAGGCAACAGGATACATGTTTCTATTTTACAAACAGCAAGAAATGGCATATAATATATAGCCCCTTCCTTAAAGAAGCTTCAAAACTGTATCCTTAGCAAAAATCAAACAAGCACCCCGTCCCCCTGAAACACACCCAAAATACTCTTTGTAACCCTCCAAATGTGTTCATTACTTACATCAATTCTGATCCAAAGTCCTTCCAGTGATTTCACTGGGATTTGGATCAGGCTCCTAAGCAACTGCATAATTCTATTATCTTAACTCTAATCCAGTTTACAGCCCTTCCTTGCATTCCCCATGTCCTCCATTTGTTCTTGTTTTAACTTGGGACTTAAACTGGCAAACATGTATTACTGACTATAGGGCTAACCAGGATGAGTACTTTCATTCAATTCAATGAGTCACCCCAAGCTAATAAGCAATGTGCCAGGTAGTAAATATTTGCAGGATTGGACTCCTTAGAGCTTGGGCTCCATCTGTGTTTTGTAAGGAAACATTCATACCTATAGAATTATACAAGTTAAAAAATAAGAACATAATATATCGTGGTTGACAATTTCTGCCACAGCCCTACAAATGTATATCTTTTAACATATCAATTCTTTAATCACAGACACAATGTGACTGATTTGGGTTATTTACAACAGTTTCATACACTGAAAGTTAAAATTAATTTACTTTTCATGGAGTAATTGCTTTAAAAAAAAGTCACTCACTACATTAAGGGCCCAATCCTGCATTCCTTGTGCATCCCAAACTCTCAGTTAGTGGGAGTTTTAGATATGAAAGGTTTGTGAGATCAGATCCTATGCAGATATCTTGGCATTTCCACTTTCAAACTTTATTTTCAAGGCACTATGATTTAGTTGTAAAGTTTTCTCTCGTCTGAAACTTGGCAAAAAAATCAAAACTTCTGAGCCTGGGAGAAGAGATCAATTTATATGCAGATGTAAAGAAAATTTTCAAAAGGAAAATCATGGAGTATGATAACTTTTGCACTCTATATCTGAAACTGACTTTTTTAAACTAATGTTTTGTGAACGGCATGTAAAATTCATCCCTCGTATAAACCTAACCAGTTTCAACAGAGTTTACAGTTACAGGGAGGAATTTGACCCAATAGTCTATTATTTTATATATTTACACAAATATTATAAATGAGTGAGTTATACCATTTAGAAAGGTATCCATTATACATTTAGCGGTACATCTTTTCTCAAGAGGCATTTTATTTGTATTTCTAGCATATAGCCATGCATCTGTACAGCAATCAGAAGCTATGGCCTATATGCAGTGTTGTTCTAGGTGTGTCAGTCCCAGGATATTAGTACCTCACTCACCTGTCTCTCTCTCTCTCTTATTGGATCAACTTACACAGAGCTCTTCTTCAAGTCTGGGAAACTTACTCAGGGTGTTATAACTAAATACAAGATGGAACAGATTGTTTAGCATAAGTAGTTAACACATATTTCAAGGGACCATTCAAGCTATGACCTGTCATTTCAATAAAACATGTAAAAGCATCCCTAAGCATCTACTGACATGTCATGTATACATGTTGTAAGAGTGTCTAGGTCAGCACTGACAAGCTAAACCTTAATAGTTCCAAAATAGTCACTATGGTTTACTGTATTAGTAATCCATAAAAATAGAGACTGTTCAGCTAAATACAATGGTTCTGTGAGTTTATTCTGTCCTTACCTCACCCCAATATACCTAGGTAAAGGAGAGCTCTCCAAACAGTGGGTGATCCTCCCAGAGATGTAATATGTGCTGAAATACTTAGGCACGACAGGATAAATTAAGAACAGAGCTTTAGTCTAATCCTCGAGTTTCCTTCTGTGGATTTTAAGAGACCTCACTATTGATATTTTACTTGTAGTTTTGGGGAGGTTTTAAATTTTATCAAACTGCCACTGTTGTGGATGTACAAAGCAGTGGAGAGGGGGAAGAGAGGTGCTCTAGATCAACTCCAAAAGTGTTCCATGTTTTGAATTAGAATAAAAACAAGATGTAATGTCTGCTGTCCTGATTTGGGGCCTGATCCTTCATTCTTTATTCAGGCAAAACTTCCAGTTTTCAGTACATCATTAGACCCTTTGTTTTTAAATGTTAATAGACAACAAGTTATATTAATAATTAATGCTATTTGCACTGATTTATTCCTACAGTTTGTAGAAACTCAAAGCACTTTGCACACATCAATTAAGCAAGCCTCAATACTTCTGTGAGAGCCAAATTATGATACCTATTTTAAGATTCAAATTCCCAAAAGCTACAAGAATGTCAGTGGTAGAACTTGGAATAAATGCCTGTCTCACATCTCCTTTTCTAACCAATAAACCACTTCCCATTCTCCCAGCCTCTCCACAGTGAACCTGCTCCACATGATTTGCTATGGAAAACAGGGGAAATGCTGCACATGGAGTGCTTTCCGGATTGAGCACCAAAATCTGTAATTTTCTGCATTACTCTAGGTCCAATCCTTGTTCATATTAAAGTCAGTGGCAAAATTCTCTGACTTAATCCGGAGCAGGAGCAGCTCCTTGTGCTGTGTGTAGGCCCCGGTTCTGCAAACACTTACGCAGATGTGTAATTTTCCTCATGTGAGTAGTCCCCTGGAAGCCAATAGAAATTTGTCACTGACTTCATTTGAACTTAAGCAGTTACAGGCTTGGTCCTTAGATCCTACGGAATATGTGGCAAAATAAACTTATACAAGTTCCATAGAAAAGTTGCACAAAGGCTCAGTACAGTTGTTTCCCTACACTTCATGAATTATGTGTAATGAGGAATAATCATAGAAACTCACCATCACAATGCACACAGGCTGCTGCAGAGGGACAAAACAGAATCAAGTGACATGTCATGTCATGATTTGGAGCAGAGGGAAATGATCCCATAGTTGGGACCTCCTTCCAGATGATCTCACACAGACACACACTTAAAAAAAATCAAATCCATATTTTAAAATCTATATTTATTCCCCATTTTAAACACTAATTTTTTTTAAATAAATCCCTGAGTTGGTTGGTGTAGCTGAGCAGATCTGGAGATGGAGGAAGACAATGTCATCAGTCCTCATTTATCCTGCAAAGAGAGCCAGAACCCCTTGTAAATACATTCTCATTCCTTTCTCCCCTTCCCCCCCAGGCAGTGACATTCTATCACACACAGGAGAATACATAGCCATTCAATTGCTCTCTATCCACACCATCTCTTTTCAAGCCCTACTTCACTTCCTTGTCTTTCATGCATACTCCACAGATTTCCTTGCTGAAGAACCCAACTATGTTAACTGCCTCAGTAGGAAACACACATCTCATCCACACAACATAGGCCATATAACTAAGTAGAAGTCAAAGGACACCTGAGATCACTCACATTTCCTGGAGGCCATTTATTTTTCTCCCCAGAAGAATAACTGACTATCTTGTGTATGCAGGCATTATAGGCGGTCCCAAGTGAGGACTGTATCAATTGGCCAACTTATTCAATACAACCCCTTCTGTAGGGTTTGCCAGACGCCAGGAGCAGTGCACAGCTGCCAGAGGGCTAAGCACAAGGATAGCAGAGTGGGTGGGATGGGAAGTGGCTCTCAGGGGAAAAAGAGAGGGAAGGAACTAGAAACAACCACTTAACATCTATTTAGAGCCTGGGAGCATTTGTGAAAGCCATCCCATTACTGTTGAAAAGATGCAAATTTGGTGAAATAATCAGCTGTATGGCTTCAGGCTGTTTCTCAAGTACCCTGATTCTTTACAGTAGTGAAGGTATTAGTGTAAGACACACAGCATGGCCAAGTTCATGTTGCTTAAAGGTAGCCCCTAACCAAACTCCACCAAGTGCTATAAAGGAAGATTTGTTATCCCAGAAAGCATTGACAGTTCATCCAATAAAGCCCAAAAAACAGAATCCTTGAGGCTTGTTACAGGGGTGCAAAAAAGCAAAGCTCACAGGCATCTATGCAGAAAACATTAGTTGTTTGCGAATGTTCAGTACCCCTTTTTGTCACCAAGTTTGTCAATTCACTGCTGAATATAAGTCAGTTAAGGCAATAGCATTGCTTCAAGTTTTACATCAAATATCCCTTCATATGTTTAGGGACCCACTTATCTACAAATGAAGTATATAAGCTAAACTGAATCATACACAGTTTGCTTTGTATTTAGTGCACTTGAACAAGTGAGGAGTAGCACTACTCTAAAATCATGTCTTGCTTTAGAAAAAAAGCTGAATGTGTGACTTAAAGCAAGGTGATAATCCATTTCATGTCCCCAGCTACCACCCCACCCCTCCCACTCTTTGTTCCAATAGTTCATCAAAATAAATACAGTTAAACACAGCTATAGATTTAACATAGAAAAATCATGCTTGTAAACTACACTATTACTAGTAGTTTTTAAATAACCAGCTTAAAATGCTATAGCATATAAACTAAATATTTGATCCATTAGTGAGTATAAATTATACTTTTAGAATATGTATCTCCGGATTCAAAAATAACTCAGTTTAATTCTAGCCATCCATAAAGTCTTTTTTCCACAAAAAAATTATTTAAAATAAGTGTCGTGGAAAACAAAAATGGATACTATATCCATGCTGCTACTCAATTTTCATACTATATGTATAGTATCGTGGAAAATAAAGGAAGTTATCTTGGATTTTTAAATATTAATTGTTTTCATGTACATCATGAAAAAATAGTTAAAGTTGGTTTATAACAGTAGGGAAATAAACTTAAGACACTAGAGAGAACGTGTGTCCATGTGTGCAACAGAGTTTGTACTATGATATGCATATCTATGTATTATGTATTCAGTTTTCTTGCATTTTTCTCAGTGGACAGATGTGCTGTAGTTTTCAGAATACTTTAGAAAAACACTTCAAATTGTATTACTTGTCCATACAGATAACATAAGCAGCATAAAATTAGCAAGGAGAGCTTTCATCACATAATACCTTTTTGATTCCTCCCCTCCAATCCCCCCCTCATATTTTCTGTAACATAAAAGATGCTGTTATGACAAGTATTCTAGTAGTTCAGTCTTTCATTTATAATTTAACCACAACCTATATAACCTAATTAGAAAAATGTGAAGCATGATTAGTACAACAATCAAATACAGTGTAGCTTCTTGAACAACTCAAAGAACAACACAAAAGAAAAGGAAAAGAAAGGGGGGTAAAAACCATTGAAGGCATATCTGAAAATATGTGGTATTTCTTTAATACTTCATTTTAAACTACCTAATTGTGTTTTTAAGCTTCGGTTCCTGTAATTTTGCAAGACGAGGCATTCCAGTGAGAAAACATATGGTAAGGGATTTTTAAACCACATAGCTAGAGTGCATCATAGACTTATCTGCTGCTTTAGTGTCACAAAAATCCACCACTGAATTTATCCACTCACCCATTAAAGAAAGAAAAGAATTAAAGAAAAAGGAGTTTAAAAATCCCCTAATGCAAAAAAAAAAAACCCTCAAAAAAACAAAAAACAAACAAACAAAAAAACATTATTGAAAAGTGACATCAGGTTAAACCACAGTCTAGGTAGATCCTCAAGACTTCTCATAGAAAGAACAAGTAGCAATTAGCTATCTCAAGTCCACTAATTATTTTAGAATACTGCATAGTAAATATTGTATTCAGTGGTCCAGAAACCATTAATAAAAACAACTTGTGCTGCAGACTTGGCTAAAATGAGTTTTAATGACTCTCCTAACTCATACTCGAGCAAACTTAAATTATGACCCCTTTTACAGCTATTTTAAGCATGTACATTCACTGCATGGTCTTTATTTGTTAAGAGGCAATATGAAGTGTACTTCAGTTTGGCACATATTAAAAGACAATTGGCTTGCAAGGATATATTTTGCAGGAGGGAAACTGAATCAGCACTTTGTACAGTACTTTCAGTGGGGATATAAAGTTGTAATAGTGACAAACTGACATTTACATGTCAAAAGGAGAAAGGCATGCCAAGTATTTTGAACAGATTCCAAAATGACAATATTTCATCCTATGTAACCCTATGTGCACTTGCTATGAAAATAAGGCATTTAAAGTTGAGATACAGAGCAGTGTAGGATATTTTTCCCATTAGAGTCAGACTCTAATTGTTAGCATTTATCAGAAAGTGTTTCCTGCACCATACCACTATGTAACAGGTAGACATACACTAATACTAAATTGCTATGGAAATGCAGATTACATCCACGTGAAGAAAGACAACCTCATGAATAATGTAACTGCAATAAATAGCAAAAGAACGTCACAGTGATTTGGCACTAATACAAAGTATTACTAATTCTATGGGACGCAGTTAACAGAAACTTTTAAGTATTAGAGACTAAATCTTGAATCCCTCAGCAAATGCTGCAGTAAGTAGTACATCAAATTATATAAATCATATAGCTGTAGGAGCACATGGAATTTTAGAATATGTATAATAAACCGGGGTCCCTGCCTCAAAGAGCTTGTAGTCATTTATTTATATGTATTATATACATGCAATGTCCTCTGGAGAAGTGCTCATTCACATGTATTGCAAAAATGGTCAGCGTCACTACTTAGAAAGTTGCACAGATTTAGATCTCCTCCTCATTGTGCTCCATTTGTGTCTACGTTAACCTGGAATTGTTCTTTTTTGGTAATAATCTTCCTTGTAAAAGGCAAACCCTTAACCCTTTATCCTTAAAGGATTCCCACAAGGTTGTGTGCTTTTTTCCCAGTTGGAATTTCTAAGTGTAAGGAGTGAGAAAAGTGCAAGGTGTTAATCTTGATAATTAGTGCACAAAACCAATTAGAGGTCTAAAAACCTTAAGGCACAGAAAGTGATTTTTTGTTTATTTGCTTACCTTATTAAGTTAAATATCTGTCCGAATTAATCACTAATGAATGTGAAGAAGGCTCAATAGCACTAGCTTAATGAACAGCAGTGTCAAATGCATTTTACAGGGCACCAAATCACTGGGTATTGTAAGCCAAGTTGCTATTCAAAATTACTTTTCTGCCCAATTTTCTGTTTGTAAAGCAGTAAATTATTTACATTTATTGTGCTTATTTAAGTACTTAAATGACTGTGAATGGAGTGCAGGCACATTTTAAAAATATAGAATCATTAAACAACTGTACTGCTGGAAATTCATGTTATTTTCCCCTAAAGGCTGCTTTCCCCCTTTTTCTAATCTCTTTTACA